>NC_081420.1:13891707-13949207 GCF_949786415.1 Peromyscus eremicus
GCTGGTGCTTTTCAGTACAGTGGTTTCTGTCTTGCAGTGATGGGGAGGGGGAGGTCAGCATTCCTTCTGCCTCAGTGCAGTCTCTGGAAGGGATGGGGCATGTGGGGAAGGCAAGGTCACTTTGAGGTGTCATCCTCACCCGGTTCCATCACTGTGCACTTATCATTCCATCGTTACAGAGACAACAGAATCTAGGGATCTTTCAGATTGAGCCAACCCTGTGAAGACCCCACCCAGGTCTGTGGCTCATTGTCTTTTCCTTACTTTGCTCCACCTTGATGTTTGTGTCACTGTGCACGTTGGTGTGCAGAGACAACAGGGAGCCAAGGACCTTCTCATGTCACACACTGTTTCAACCCTCAGTTCAAAGGCGGGACAATCTCGACAGGACAGGCATAGAGAACACCTACCCCAGGATCCCCTACTCACCTTGATGCAGGCTGAGGAGAAGCTGAGCTCCTCTTACCTCAGCCTGGGTGACAGGGCAGTGACACTGTTCACAGTCTGCCTTCCTTTCTGACCAGAGCAGGGGCCACAATAGAACTTGCAGTGTGTGACATCGGGTGGCTCCTGAGGGCTGTGTCACACAGGCCTGCCCAGTAACTCAGGAAGTGCCTGCAGAGAAGCCGCAAACATCTCATTGGGGTCACTCAGTCCCCTCCCTGGAGACCTATATCCATCCTGCCCATGCCATCACCTGGGCCAGACCCAGAACCCTGAGACCCTCAGTCATCATGGCTTCCAAGTGGGGTACGCTACTTGGGCAAAAGCTCCAGAGTGTTCATCCTAGGTAGTATGATTCTCTCCATCTTTCCTAAAATTAAATAGTATAACCAATAAATGGTATTCACCTCTAATGAAAGAATATATCCTGATTTTGTGCAGTATCTTTTTTTTTTTTTGTTTGTTTGTTTTGTTTTTTGTTTTGTTTTTCGAGACAGGGTTTCTCTGTGTAGCTTTTCACCTTTCCTGGAGCTCGCTCTGTAGACCAGGCCTGCCTTGAACTCACAAAGATCCGCCTGCCTCTGCCTCCCGAGTGCTGGGATTAAAGGCGTGTGCCACCACTGCCCGGCAATTTTGTGCAGTTTTAAGTGACATCTAAAACTGATCAAATGGTTGAATGGCCGGTTTTTCTACTGGAGACACAATACCTTCCTATGCTAATCCACTTTGCCACTGTGCTAACATCTGAATATGCATTCCTTGTGACAGTGCACCAATGCTATACAGGATGTCTAAGTAAATTTTTGGATGAATTACTTGATACCAGAATCTATTTAGTCTTATTCAATAAAAACCCAGAGTCAGATATCAAGGGTGAAAGCTGAAAGATCAGAGAAGTAGAGCAGCAGCCACCAGAGACTTCTTACCTCTACAAAATCTCAGACTGAATGGGGGTCCTGTCTCTATGAATCCCTCAGACTGAATGGGGCGCCAAGATCCTGTCTCCACCTGCCTTTTATTCCTGTCTCCACCTCCCTAGTGCTAGGATTGAAGTTGTGAGCCTCCCATGTGCTGGGATCAAAGGCATGATCCTCCCAAGTGCTGAGATCAAAGGTGGGTGCCACCACTGCCTGGCTCTGTTTCTCATTTAGACCAGTTCAATTCTGTGTAGCCCAGGGTGGCCTTGAACTCCTGATCTTCCTGTTTCCTCCTCCCAGGTGCTGGGATTAAAGGTGTGTGCCACCACTGTCTGGCCTTTATGAGTAACTAGTGGCTAGCTCCTCCCTCTAATCTCCAGGCAAGCTTTATTTGTCAGGACACAAACAAAATATCATACAACAATTACTGATGGAATATTTCTTGTGGATAATGCCCAAATCCACAATCCTTAAAAAATAATGAAAGTTAAATGACATCATAAATCAAATAGACCTAACAGAATATTCCACCAAACATAAAAGAATACATGTTCTTCTCAATAGTCCATGGGACTTTCTCCAAAATAGACCAAATATTAGGACACAAAGCAAATCTCAATCAATATAGGTAACTGAAATCACATCCTGCATTCTATCTGACCTCCATGCATTAAAGAAAATACTGAAAATATACAAATCCATGGACACTAAACAACATACTACTAAAGTAAGACTTATGAGGATAAAGCAATTTTTTAATTCTGAGAATTAAATGAAAGAAAAAATGAAAATATGACATATCGGTATCTGTGGAACACAACAAATGATGAGCAGTCTCAAGAGGAGTGTTTATAGCACTATGGACCTAAGTCAGAATCTGAAGCTCAAATAAATAATCCAATGATGAATCTGAAGGTCCTAGAAAAGTAAGAATAGGCAACAGCCAAAAAAATGATGAGGGAAGAGATAATTAAAATCAGGGATGAAACTAATGAAGTAGAAATTTAAATAACACAAAATGTCAATAAACCGAAGACTTGGTTCTTTCAAAGAATTAATATGGTCAAGTCCTAACCCAAACTAATCAAAAGAAAGAGAGGGGAAACATCCAAGTTAACAAACAAACTTAGAGACGAAAGGGGAGACATTACAACAGACACTTGGAAGACTAAGAATCATAAGAACACACTTTAAAATATATATTTCACTAAAGAGGAAAATCTAAAAGAATTAGATGGATTTCTATATACATACAACCTACCAAAGTTAAGTAAGATGGTAAGTAACTTAAATAGACTCATAACACCAGCAAAATAGAAGTGTGTGATGTGTGTGGGTGTGAGTGGAGGCCAGAGGGCCACTTCAGATGTCAGCTCTTACCTTCTGTCATAGGACCTGGAGACTGAACTCAGGTCATCAGCAAGCAGTTTTACCTGTAAAACCATCTGGCTGGACCTCTTTTTTCTTTCTTTTAAATGTTTTATTACATTAATCTTTCTCTCCCCCCCACCCCATGTAAATGTGTGTGACACATAATTTAAAATCAACTAAAAAAAATCCCTGGCTGGAGAGATGGCTCAGCAGTTAAGAGCATTGGCAGCTCTTCCAGAGGTCCTGTGTTCAATTCCCAGCAACCACATGGTGGCTCACAACCATCTGTAATGGGATCTGATGCCCTCTTCTGACATGCAGGTGTATAGGCAGATGGAATACCATATAAATAAAATAAATAAATCTTAAAAAAAATAAATCCCAAGACCAGGTTGGCTCAGTGAAGAACTACCATCAGTGACCCTCAAACTATTCCACAAATTAGAAAAGGGAGGAAATCCTCCAATTTCTTTCACAAAGCTAGTATTGCCCTGATACCAAATCCAGACAGAAAAAAACAAGACAGAGAGAGAGAGAGAGAGAGAAAAATTATAGGTCAATGAACATCAACACAAAATTTCCCAATAAAATACAAGTAGAATTCAAGAACTCATGAAAAAAAGTCATTATGATCAAGTTAGCTTCATCCCAGAGGTGCAGGGATGGTTCAACAGATATAAATTAATAAATGTAGTCCAACCATATAAATAGACTAAGAGACAGAAACCACATGATTTATATACAAGTAACATTATACAGATATATATTATATACACACACACATTTACATAGATAACAACAAGGAAAAAGAAGTCATTAATTTGAAAGAGAGCAAGGCAGGGAGTAGAGGTGCATGGGAAGGTTTGAAGAGAGGATATTATGTCATTATACTATAATCTTAAAAATAAAAAACTGCTTTAAAATAATATTTTAAAAAATCTCTGGTAGCCAGGCTGTGGTAGCACATGCCTTTAATCCTAGCACTCAGGAGGCAGAGGCAGGTGGTGGAGCTCTGTGAGTTTGAGACCAGCCTGGTCTACAGAGTGAGTTCCAGGACAGTCAAGGCTACACTGAGAAATGTGGGAATCAGAACAGCCTGCAAGGGTTAATCCTGCTTCAGCCTCTGCCCCTAGTTCCTAGCCTGGAAGACAAGCATCATAAGGGACTAGACTCAAAACAGCATGAGATAGGGGCCAAAAGGAAGAAGGCCTATGAGGTCACATGGAAGTCACATTGAGATGCAACTCTCTTCACTTTTGGAACACAGAAACAAAAGAGAACTAGGCTACACAATTGGGAAACACAAGCTGAGCTGAGATACCCAGAGCTAGAACTATCCTGAGACGACAGAGATGAGAGCATTTCTTTGAAACAGCCTCCTGCCCTGTGAAAATGAAGCTCCTCAAACAGAAAACAAAACTTTTTAGAGTATCATGGACCCTCGGAGGTCCTGTCTAGCTCCTGAGACCTCAGGTTTCATGGAGACATGCTGGCTCACAACCAACACCACAGATGACCTGTGGGTACAGCAACACTCACCCAACATAAAGAGGGAAGCTGGCAATGGGAACATGGGCTCTGTGAGCTTTAAAGTTCTACTCTCTGGGAAGTGTGTCCCTGTCTGCCAGTTGTTCCCCGGAGGATTCAGGAGTACTTTTGATTGCCCAGATGAGTTTCAGGGTGATTGACATGGAAGAAAATTTAGCTCACCTAACTTCCTGTCAAAGAAATACCACAATTCTCTGATTGCCATCCATACAGACAACACACCATGAAAGTTATGTTCTGCACAGACATCTGTCACATAAGCCATTTGACACCTATGTACCATGACCATACATTCTGAAGGAGCATCTGCATGCCTAAGATACAGACATCTCTGAATCCATCTGCATAAAGAAGAATCCAAAGTCAACATTTATGAAAACTCTTTGTTCCTAAATAATTACCAAGCCTAGAAAGAGCAGTGCCCATAACTACCAGGGTCAATATCTTGAGGGCCTGCTGTGGATATCGCTCTGTATGCTATGATTGCTCTCATTGGTTAATAAATAAAATGCTTATTGGCTAGTAGCCAGGCAGGAAGTATAGTATACGTGGGATAAGCAGAGAGGAGAATTCTGGGAACAGGAAGGCTGAGTCAGGAGTCGCCAGCCAGACACAGAGGAAGCAAGATGTGAAGGCAGAACTGGGAAAAGGTACCAAGCCACGTGGCTAAACATAAATAAGAAGTATGGGTTAAATTAAGTGTAAGATCTAGCTAGCAAGAAGCCTGAGCCATTAGGCCAAACAGTTTTAATTAATATAAGTATCTGTGTGTTTATTTGGGTCTGAGCGACTGCGGGCCCAGGCAGGACTGGAGAAAACTCCAGCTACAAGGGCCCACTCAGATTTCATGCAAATCTCTAATACATATAAACCTACTGAGGCCTGGATGTTCTCCAAAAAAAATCAGGTATTATATTTTGTACACAGGCATGTGTGTGCACATATATACAGGTGTGCCATTAAATGTTAGGACTATCCTACAGAGGAGTGAGAGCCTTAATGTTTTTATTATGTAACTATACCAAGAGGACCAATGTTAACCTGCCAACTTGATGTCACAGAACACAGTAGGGAAAGATAAGCACCATCCACTATCAATGCCAGCTACTGCACATCCACACCCTTCCACATGAATGCGACACAGGGTCCACCTGCTCCCCATGTAAGAACCTCCACCCCAAAATCACAGCACAAATTTCTGAACATAGAGCCATTGTAGCTTGTGAGCACATACATACAAGTGATACCTGTACTGTGAATACACAAACATACCAACTTTCACTAGCTAACTTTCAAAGAAAAAAAAACCTACATAGCCTGAGTATTCACCTGCCCCTGCTACAAGTATGCACACACAAGCCACAGGTACCTGTTACAAATATGTACATGGTGCCTATGTGCACACAACAGAAAAACAATAGGTACAAATCATAAAACCAGCAAGTATCTTGATAATTTTTTCATGTACCACTCTGAAACAGACCCACATAAAATCTCAGAGTCCCCAAATAACTGCTCCACAATTCATGAATGCACAATTGGCACAGCCTCTTAATTTTTAAGGGCAAACAAGGAACCTCCTACATCTACCAGAAAACACCTGTATCAGCCACTTGACTGTATCAAGAGTCAAAATCCACAAATAACCTCTATTTATCAAATACACATGAGCAAGCACCAACATTAGGGCCACACATTCTTGCAGCATCTTCATGGTCTCAATGAATAATAAACACAAAGATGATCTCCCAAGTCCTTGTATTCCCAGACAGCACAAATACACACATCCATAAAACCCACAAATGGATAGCCAAACATTCACAGGATGCAAAAAAATATTAATCTCTCATAGATAGAACCTTGGGTTCTATGACCACCACCAAGAGAGAAGATAACCATACAAACATACACAAATATCTGTGTATTGTCTAATTTCTGCAGTGTTTTATATACATATAACTCCCACACACATATACATGCAAACATTCCAATACCTGAATATATTCTTCTGTAACACACTAAACCATATTCCACACCTATATAATACAGCTGCCCAATCTCACCCCTCAAACACGCATATCCCATACACACCTAGAAATACACTACCATTAACCAATTGTAATGCAATTTTATTGTGCCTAAGGATCTCATTTTTAAGAACAAATTTGTATATTTCAGGTACTCACAGATGTATGTACACAACTGCTTTAAATACCCAAAACATTCAGAAGTGTTTGGGGTATTTAAACACCATTTAAAATACAAATGCAAACCCAGAATTAGCCCTAGCTGATAGAAACCACTTCCTACATCTTCAATACCAATAAGCAACTATATTATAGGCCCCAATGCAGTGCAGTCCCCAGGACTGCCTGTGTAAACTCACACAACCTCCTCTTTCCTTCACATACATATATCCTTATTTCCTACATGTGTACTTTAAGCATTGCAGCTCTGCTCCTGGGAAAGGTTCCTTCCCCCACCCTCCCATGTAAGCATAACAACTCTACTCCCAACTCCCAGCAAAAGTGTTACAACTCTGCTTAGGTCTGGGGAAGTGTTACAGCTCTGCCCCACTAAGGGAAAGTTTCCCCAGTGAAAGTGTTACAGCTCTACTCAGGTCAGAAGTGTTACAGCTCTGCTCTGCTCTGGCAAATGTGTTACAGCTGGACTCTACTCTAGCAAAAGTGTCAGACAGCATAACAAACCTCACTCAAGGGATTTAATGGGAGGGGAAAATCCAGGAGGGTAGCTGCCTCTGCTGGGGTGAGAAGCAGCCATACACTGACCAGAATACAAGGCTTATATAGGGTTGGGGGGGAGGAGTGGACAGGGCTTTCCAGGGTGGCTTGGGATTGGTAGAGTTTGTGGTCTGATTCTGTGGCAAACTCAGAGATTGATGGGATTCTGTGCTCAGGGATTGGTGGGACTCTGTGGCCTGACTGTGGGGCAAGCTTGGGGATTGGTGGGATTTCAAATCCTTAGCCCTGATTTTGGAGTCAAATCAGGGTCAGGGTGTTTTTCCTTGGCCCTTTTATTATTTATTATTCCCTCTTTTGTTTATTATTAATAAATAATCAGGGATTGGAAAGGAGGTGACATTATTAGACTACTCTGTTGTAGAATATTGTTTTAAGGTGTGTTACTTTTTTATGCTATGGAACATTTGCTTTAATGATGAAAAGATGTGTTGCATTCTTTTATGTTGCATTTGTTTAATTCTGTGAAGCTGTGTTACTTTGCCTGCCTAAAACACCTGATGGTCTAATAAAGAGCTGAACAGCCAATATCGAGGAAGGAGAAAGGATAGGAAAGTCTGGCAGGCAGAGAGAATATATAGAAGGAGAAATCTGAGAGGAAAAGAAGAAAGATCAAGGAACAAGAGAGGAAGGAGGAGGACTTCAGGGGCCAGCCACCCAGCTACACAGCTACACAGCCAGACACAGAGTAAGAAGGAAAGAAAAGGTATAAACCTTTGAAACCTTTGAAATCTTAATGTAACAATAGCATTGAAGGGGGAAGAAATCTGAAACATTTTCTCTCGCCCTAAATCACTTTCTTATATCTTCAGAACTTGAATTTACATGCCTTAAAACACTTTCTTATACCTTCAGAACTTTCATTTAAATACATTTTCTTGGATCCTGTCTTAGTTAAGGTTTCTATCACTGAAAAAGACACCATGACCACAGCAGCTCTTATAAGGGAAACATTTAATTGAGGGGGCTCATTTACAGTTTTGGAGGTTCAGTCCATTATCATCATGGTAGGGAGCATGACAGCAGGCAGGCAGACAAGGTGCTGTAGGAATAGCTGAGAGTCCTACATCTTGCAGGCAATAGGAAGTCAACTGGGACACTGGGTGATATCCTGAGCATAGGAAACCTCAAAGCCCACTGTCTTGTTCTTCAGATCTAACCCTACCCTACTCTCACTGAGTCCAGAAGCTCAGTAGAGTATAATGGCTACTTCATATGTCAGGTCATCATATAAGCATATAAGCATATAAATATATATATATATATATATTGGTTTTTCGAGACAGGGTTTATCTCTGTAGCTTTGTGCCTTTCCTGGAACTCACTCTGTAGACCAGGCTGGCCTTGAACTCACAGAGATCCGCCTGGCTCTGCCTCCAGTGCTGGGATTAAAGGCGTGTGCCACCACCACCCGGCAAGCCTAAATATTTTTATGTAAAGCTGTTATAGTTTGTCATAGAGACAAGATTCATACTTATGTGTGGGCTATTCTTGGCTGTCAACTTGACTATATCATCTGGAATTAAAAACCAAAAATGCAGGCACACTTGTGAGAGATGTCTGCTTAACTTGAAGTGGGAAGATCTACTTCTAATCCAGATCTTTGAGGTAGGAATACATATCTTTAATCCAGATCTAATCTGGGCCATGCCTCCTGTTGGAAGTCTGTATATAAAGATGGGTAAGAAGGAAGCTTTTACACTTTACCTGCTTGCTCTAGCCTTGCTAGCAAGTCCATTCCTTCCCTGGCATTAGAGTCTACTTCTTCAGGATTCCAGTGTACACTGAAGACCAGCTGAGACATCCAGCCTTGTGGACTGATGTGGTTTCTTGGTCTTTCCATTCACAGCCATTCATTGTTGGATTAACTGGACCACAGTCTGTAAGTCATTCTAATAAGTCCAATTTCTAGACAGATAGGTAGGTAGATAGATAGATAGATAGATAGATAGATAGATAGATAGATAGATAGATAGATAGATAGATAGATGATAGATAGATAGAGATTCATTTGGTACCAGAAGTGGTTCTAGAGCAACAGAAGTATAAGGATGAATCTTTTAAGTATCTGGAATAGGCTTTCCCATTTGCCAACACCTACAGTTATCCAACCCTCTCCAGTCACTGAAGCCTCTCCTAGGAGCTCAGAAAGTCCTGAAAGCCAATGGCATGGTCTATATTACAAACATATGGACATAAACGCATTTGGTTATCCTGATCTACCAATTGTGGGTGGCAATGGATTTGTTGACTCTGTATATAAAACTTTTGAAAGTTTGTGAGAAAAGAAGGACTATGACTATGCTAGTTGGTTGCTCTTAGCATGACTGGATAAATTGACAAAGGATAGGGATGAGCTCCATGTAAAACTAACCAACTTCTAGCATCTCAGAATACAGTGAAGGACGACAATGAACTTAGTGATTAAACTGACTGGCTCCAGATGTGCATAAACAGTCTAAAGCAGTGGTTCTCAACCTGTGGGTCTCTACCCCTTTGGGGGTCGAATGACATTTTCATAGGGGCCACCTAAGACCATATACAGATATTTACATGTGATTCATAACAGTAGCAAAATTACAGTTATGAAGTAGCAATGAAAATAATTGTATGATTGGGAGCCACCGCAACATGAGGAACTATATTAAAGGGTCACAGCATTAGGTAGGTTGAGAACTAGTGGTCCAAAGCTTTCTAAGTGTATCTTGGAAGAGAATCTTCTTTCCAGCAGCCACAGAGTTCAAGTTGTGGAAAATCAAACCAAAACCCTCATTATAAGGTTGGCTGAACTACAGCGAAAATACAAGCCCCAGCCTCAGAGGGTGTCAGCAGTTAAAGTAAGGGCATTAATTGGTAAAGAATGGGGTCCTGTAACTTGAGATGGAGATGTGTAGAAAGACCCTATTGAAGATGAGAACTTTGAATCCTCAGATTTCTCAAGGGTTTATCTCACCTGAGGAAGTAGTATATCTACCCTCAGCCCTAGCCATTGATATATTGCTTTTTTCATTTTTGACTGAGGAAATTAATCCTTCATTGTCTGCTAAACCAACAGTGACTTTCTCTGAAGGACATGCCAGGCAAGTCAATACTGACATCCCTCAGGGCCCACCAATAGCTACCTCTAGACCTATAACCAGATGCAAGGCAAAGCAGTCTCCTAAAGGGGAGATAGAAAGTATAATTCATGTGAGGTGCACCACACTACTAAAGAACTTGATGAGCATACGAATACATTCACGCAGAAGTCTGAGGAATATGTGTGGGAGTGGATTTTAAGTGGGTGAGATAATGGTGGGAGGAACATAAAACTGAATCAGGCTGAGTTTATTGATATAGGCCCTCCAAGTGGAGAGTCTAGGTTTAATAGGGAAGCTTTCACAGTTTAAAAAGGTGTCAAAAGTTTGTTTGACTACCACAGCCTAATCCAGTCAGGATGACAAAGGGCACAGACCAGTCAAGAGTGAAGGTATGGGTCACGCCTCCAGGAAAAGAACCAAGACCTGCTGAGCTTTGCTGAGGATGGGGAAATACAGTAGAGGAAGATGGTTACAACAAATACCAGCAAGCCCACATAACTAGTTGCAGAAAAGAGGATTATAACTGACCTGAATATTTCTGTCATATTTTGTTAAGAATGCATTTTTACAGATATTTGTGTCTTCTTTCATCAATTTCTTTATCGTGTGGGCCTGATCTGTTTGGGAGGCATCCAGGCAGTGGGACCGGGTCCTGTGCTCATTGCATGAGTCGGCTGTTTGAAACCTGGGGCCTATGCAGGGTCCCTTGGCTCGGCCTGGGAGGAGGGGACTGGACCTACCTGGACTGAGTCTACCAGGTTGATCTCAGTCTGTGGGGAAGGCTTTGCCCTGGAGGAGATGGGAATGGGGGGCGGGCTGGGGGGAAGGTGAGGGGGGCGGGAGGGGGGAGAACAAGGGAATCTGTGGCTGATATGTAGAACTGAATTGTATTGCAAAATAAAAATTAAAAAAAATATATCAATGTTTACCATATCTAAGTTTGAGATACTAAAAGAATGTCCCTTGAGGGACATTGCCACCTATTCTAAATTCATAATGTATTTGTGTTTGTATGAGGGATAGTTATATCATGTTAGGGGTAATTATGATCTGGTTAAGTATGACCTAGTTATTGTTTTCATTTGGAAATTAATCATGACATAAGGAGATATGATTGTGTGTCAAGTTGACAATGTGTGGACTTGTGGTGGTTACTCTTAGTAGTTAGCTGGAATACATCTGGAATTGACTAAAACCCCAAAATGGAAGGCACATCTGTGAAAGATTTCTGTTTGATCTGAGGCAGGAAGATCTACTTCTAATCCAGATCTTGAGGTGGAGGGGCAATACATAATGTCTGTCAAGTATTTGCTTACAGTGAAAGGACTCAATACTGTCTAATCCAAAAACTGATTTCTGATTTGCATCCTGTGGGCTACATACTAAGTGGTTACTTGGTGGGCTGGAGCTTCCAGAAGAGGTAACTGGGAATTAGGTTATCATGCTGGAGAATGCAGACATCCCAGCTCTGCACTGGTTGGACACAGTAGGATTGCTTCCTAAAGAATAATATGGACACGACAAGAAGATCCATGGATCTCCCAAGAAGAGCCTACTTTTCAAACACTCTCTCCTCTTTTGTCTCTTAGAAACATGTATTTACCTGAATACAGATTCTGAATTTTTATAGAAAGTATAAACATTGTGAAAATGTTCAAAAAACCTACATCTGCTGGAAGGATGCAGGGATTGGGATGAGGGTAATAATGAAGGTCTACTGAAGAATGGCATCCATGAAGCCAGTGTGCTATGAATATGAGAAACAATTTTAAATTCTCCTAGAGGTAAACACCAACCACGTGGCAATCACCAATACCATGAATGCATCATTTGAACTTGCCCCAAGACTCTAATGAACCTGCCACAACCCCTCCTGGAATGCTCCTGTCAGCCCTCGGCCCCTCTCCTACTGCAGAATGTTGTATGCCACATTCTGGAGCTGTTTACTTTCAAACTCTGCCTAGCTGTGGCTGGATCTCTCGATCATCTGTCACAGATTGGTGACTCTCTGTGTCCTTGACTTGAGTTTTCTTATCATGGACTTTAGTAAACAGGCATGGTTACTGTCTCGACCTGTGGGAATATCTTCAGAAGGTAAGTCTGGACTGTCAGAGTAGGAGATCTAAATCCTTGTCACCTTTAAATTATTGAAAATCAAATTTGGTAGTGAAGATGACCGGCTAGGTGAAGAGAGAAGAGAACAGCTCCGGACTGCCCCAAGGACATGTCTGTCACTTGGGAGGCTGGCGTAGTCTATGGCAGGATGAGCTGAGTCCTTAAGGGAGATCAAGATGCCAAGGGAAATAGACTGGGTCAGGAGAAAGGGTGGGAAGACCAAGACCTTCCTGTATGGGAGGCAGGTCCCGTGAACACAGTTCATGGGTGTGATGGAGTGGTTCACTGTGGTGGTCCAGAGAAGGTTCATAGGAAACAATTGAGCCTTGAGTCATTTTTTCAGGCTCCTAGAACTTGTTTTTTTTTTTTTTTAAGATTTATTTATTTATTATGTATACAGTGTTGTTTGCACATATCCCTGCAGGCCAGAAGAGGGAGCCAGATCTCATTACAGATGATTGTGAGCCACCATATGGTTGCTGGGAATTGAACTCAGGACCTCTGGAAGAACAGCCAGTGCTCTTAACCTCTGAGCCATCTCTCCAGCCCCAGAATTTGTTCTATAAGATTATGGGTCTTGGGGATTTGAGTGGACCATGCCAAATCTTGGGAAACCAGTGCAGACAAATGACCAAGGCAGGAAATAGCTCAGTGGGGTCTTCTCTGTGGGGGGTAGAGGTTACTCCACCAACTAGCAGCCCAGACTCCCTCATGCCTTCCCACTGAGGGAAGGCTTCTCCTTTATCAGTTAGCTGGTATCTTTAATTCTCTAGGAGAAGAGCACTAAGGAAACTTCAACAAGTGAAAAGATGGAGATTGTTTTGAACTACTAGATATTGTTTTTAACAAACTCTCAATCATTCTATTTTACAAATAAAGACGCAGGAGCCAGATGCTGGGATGAAAGTCAGCTAACAAGACTCCTCTAACTCAGTGTCTCTCTCTCCTACTTCCTGTGCATCTCTCTCCATCCTCCTGACTCCCTCTTACTTTCTGTGGTTCTTTTTCTTGTTCACTTCCTGTCAACTGGTTGCTTGCACCACCTCTTGGCCTATGGTAGACTTTATTTAATCCTGTTTACAATATTCAAGCAGAAAGCTCTTGGATTAAAGGTGTGTGCTGGGGCTGAGCCACACCACAACTAGAAACAGGTTTTTCCAGTAAATAATGCAGTCTCGGGGTTCACAGTGTCACCAAATATCCTGCAACAATTAGACCTATCTTGAAAACATCACTATCAAGGTGTTGTCTTGGAACTAACTGTGCAGTTCCCTTAGCTCATTGGACTGTGACAGGAAGCCTCTCTTCCTTGATGTGGAAAAAGCCTTTTCCAGAGGCTTTAGAGAGAAGCATTTGTCTTGGAACATGTTCTGTGTTGCTGTTAAGCAGAGCTAGAATGGGTGTCCTGGCCTTTTGGACTTGGCTCTCTTTGATGTGGCTCTTTTGAGTTCCTACTTGAACAGCAATGAGCTCCAGGAAATTATGTATCACTTGGCACCTGGCTCATGCCTGAATTCGGGAAAGTCATTCCTTTATACATGGGTATCATTTCCATGAGCAGGTTCTGGCATGGCCAGTAGCTGTGATAATTCGAAGAAACCTCCTGACAGTCCCTCCACTCACCATTCCCTGGCCCTTTACAGCCTTCCACAGCCACTTCTGGGCTTGCAAGGACAGGGTGTCAGGGAACTGCATGGCTGTCTTACACACCAGTGCTGTGGGAAGAGCTCCCAACCATGGTGGGGACCAATGACCATCAGGGCAATGTGGGGCTGCCAGAATCTATCCCATTGCTGTTTCCTGTGGGAGGCATTAGGAGAGAGAGCAGGAGCATGCTACAGGGTCACCTCCAGGATTCCGGGGTGCTGACTTGGAGGATTGCGCAGAGGTGTTTTTTGGTTTGTTGTACTGGAGTAGAAAGGGAGGGAGGTTTGAGAGTGTGGGAGGAACACTCAGAAGGGGATGAGGTCAATATCTGAAACCGGCCACCTTCACAGAGGCCCTTCTAGAGACAGGCCCTCATTGGTGGTGCCTTGCCTCCTGTGAGCATAATCACTGGGATGGTGGTCCAGACCAAATCGAAGTGATCCATCTCTGGGAAGAGAGCTAGAACACTGGTGAGTTTTCTGTAGGGATTCCAGAAAAAGCCTCTCAGAGGTGGGAAAGCTAAGGGCTCCTCTGCACAGACAGGGATCAGGGGATCCTGGTGGATGGAGAGGAAGATCCCTGCCGGAACAGTGCTCAGCCAGATGAGCCCAGCATGGAATTCCCTCAGGGAACTCTGCAAACAGTACAGTCTCCTCGACACTGCCCTGTTGAGACTTACTGGGACCACGGAGCTGTCCTCCTCCATCCATTCTCTCTTTTATCTCCCCAGCATCTTCTCTGGGGATCAAGCACGTCTGTGGAACCTGGTGCCTCCCTGCCTACATGTGCAACCCTTCGTTCCCCTACCAGCTCCCCAGCCAGCACCCCAGTTATTCTGGGAGCCCCCAGGACCCCTTATAACAGCAGAGGTCTCTCCTGGCAACCCTCTAGTGCTGTCCACCTTGCCTGAGTTGTCTTTGGTAGCAGGAGACGGGTGCTACTGTGTCTCTGAACATGGTACAAGTTGAGACACCAGGAAGGCCTGCCCAGCCTGTTTACAATACCAACATGGTACTCACACAGGCCTCCTTCAAATGTTGTGCCCCTGAGGTCCTTGTGACAGAACCTGTCATGAACACCTTCGTGAATGTCCCAGTCACTGTAACTACCCAGCCCCTCAAGGAGACTTGGGTCCTGGGCCCTCACCATATTGCCACAATGCCAGTCCAGCTAGTCTCTGTAGTGTCCCCATTCAATATAGCACCACCTCCACAAGGGATGTATGGAGAGAGTATCCCAGCCAACCTCCATGCCAAACCCCCAGAAAACTACTTGTTCTATGGGAACTTCCGGTGCTGGCAGCATATCAAGACTCTGGTCCAGCGGCACCTGTCCCAGACTCCTGACATGCCAGCTTTCTCCTGCTTCCTCATGTGAGTGTCACCCGTACCTGTAAGGTCTGTCTGGGTCTCCAACATAATGAGTGTGAGATGGACAAGAAAGGTGTTGAAGGTGATGGGACCACTCCAGAGAACATTTTGAGGAATAGCAATGTCACACCAAAGAACGAGAGGACTGGATTAGACAGAGGTCCTGGTGTCTTGTGAGATACAATTCAGATTTAGTCCTGACTGATGTAGAATATTATTTTCAGGTGTGTTACTCTTATTTATGTTACATTTGTTTAACTCTGTGAAGCTGTGTTACTGTGCCTATCTAAAACACCTGATGGTCTAATAAAGAGCTGAATGGCCGACAGTGAGGTAGGAGAGAGAAATAGGTGGGGCTGGAAGGCAGAGAGGATAAATAGGAGAAATCTGGGAGGAAAATGAGAAGAGCGAGAGAAAGAGGATTCCAGTGGCCAGCCACCCAGCCACATAGCAAGCCATGGAGTAAGAGTAAAGATTTACAGAAGTAAGAGAATGGGAAAAGCCCAGAGGCAAAAGATAGACAGGATAATTTAAAATTAAGGAAAGCTGGTAAGAAACAAGCCAAGCTAAGGCCAGTCATTTATAATTAAGAATAAGCAGCCAGGCGGTGGTGGCGCACACCTTTAATCCTAGTACTTGAGAGGCAGAGCCAGGTGGATCTCTGTCAGTTTGAGGCCAGCCTGGGCTACAGAGTGAGTTCCAGGAAAGGAGCAAAGCTACACAGAGAAACCCTGTCTCAAAAAACCAAAAAAAGAAAGAAAGAAAGAAAGAAAGAAAGAAAGAAAGAAAGAAAGAAAGAAAGAAAAAGAATAAGCCTCTGGGCTTTTTGGAGCCCACTATCTATGATGAGACACCTCATGCAGCCTTGAAGCAGGGGGAGGGACTTGGACTTGCCTCTACTAGATGTGACTCCCTAGGGGAGGCCTTGCCTTTTTGTGGGGGGAGAATGTGAGTGGGTTGGGAGGGACGCTGATGGGGGTGGGAGGAGGGAAGAGGGTTATCTTTGGTGTGTAAAATGAAATATTTTTCTTTAAAAAAAAAAAAGAATAAGGCCCTAAAAATTTGTGTGTGATTTATTTGGGAGCTGGGTGGCAGGCCCTCCAAAAGAGTAAAAAACAACAACACCTGACACAATATGATGGTCCTGTTTATCTTCTGGCATGGAACTAAGTGTTTACACCCCAGACCACAGCTCAGGAAAAGGTAAGAGTGCAGACCTGAGAGAGACCTGTGCATGTGTCCACACCCCACCATTATGGGGAATTTCTCTTAGGACAGCCAGGTGATAGACCCTCCCGGGGGTAATCTTTGGGGTCCTCACTCCATTGTTATTCTCTGCAGGCATCTGCACCATTGCCCTAGTCATTAACCCTGGGTTCCAGATCATTCTGTGTATTTTGTCAGTCAGCTCAGCCACATGACCAGGCAGACTAGGTGAATGCAACCACACACTGTCTTCTCAGACAGTGCCTTGCAGAGTCAGTTCTGGTGAAGAGTTACCATGACTCCCTCAGCTGTGTTATCACATAGGAATGAGAGAGACTCTGGGAGCCTCTTCAGCATTCCTAGAAGGGAATTAAGGGAGCCCTACATTCATGACCTAATCCTGACAACCATCCAAGTCCCCATTTCCAATGACCTTTGCTTTGGAGATTAGGGTCTCACCATGGAATTCTGGAAAATAAATCAATCTTCCATGCACAGTGGCATGGAGGACACACAGGACAATCAGAGAGACAGATACAGCCCTTGGTATTCATGTCTGGTGCATGGAGGATGGGCTGTGGACTGTGAGTGGGGAGTAAGCACTGTGCTTCAGTCCCCGGTGGGTTACAGCTGATGCCTGGTGGATGCCCACTGGGAATTTGGAGACCACTAGCTGGCACTAGAACCCATGATTCGCTTGGATTGTGCTTCCTGGGAGCCTGACACATGACTCCCCCTTTCCCAGGCCTTGGCATCATGAATGTGCAGTCGGGAGCAAAGACCTGGCTCAGTAGTTACCTGCTGACCTAGACCTGCGCTGATGCTGTTAGCAGGCTATTCGGTATCTCTGGGCCTGTTTCCTGTGCTTGGCGCGAGGCTCGCCTGTGCTCATGGTTCTGGAATCCAAATTAGATGGGAGTCAGTGGCCAGCGGCAGGGTGGCTATCATGCCCAGACAAGTGCAAAGGGAGGTTGTCCATCCTTGTCAACACAAGCTACTTCTCCAGCGGTCTGGGGCCAGGATCAGAGAAGAGCTTTGTTACCCACTACCCACCCAAATAGCTCCAGGGTCCCTCCAAAGCCACAACACTGCCTTCTCTCAGTCACCTCTGCTCCTCTGCACAAGGCATGGTCAATGACAGCTGTGCTTGGGATTGAGGTAGGCAGGCCTCAGCAGCCTCATGCTTCCCTGCTCTGTACTCAGGCCAGTGTCAAGGTAAGAGAAGGCCCTAGAAATTTGTCTTCTCCCACAAGCCAAGAACTTGGTGGACTCAAAGACATTCTCAGCAATGAACTGCCCATTCATTTGCCTCCTACATCCAGCCTCCTGGGGGCAGCTGCTCTTCATTACACTAAGAAGGTATCCAGAACACTACAGACAACTCACACAAAAAGACACACAAACTGACATGGCGGGCTGAAAGTCCCAGTCCAGTGATAACCAAGGTTTCTGTCAAGGCCTGACCCCAAAGGCAGACACTGGATACAACTTAGTTCAGTAGCTACTAATAATGCCATGTGAGAACACTGTGCCCCAGGCCTGGCAAGGCCCACTCACCTTTCTGATGTGGAACACCATCTTAGCAGTCCAGCCAAAGTGATACGCATCTTCTCCAGCTCGCTGGCACTGTCCTATCAGACAAAGGACAGGCTTGGCTCTGATGAGAAGTCCTCACACCAAGGGTCCCTTCCCTTCCCAATTTGCTGGACCAGCATGTAGCGGGGCTAGGTCTCCTGGCCTGGGAGGAAATCAGGGACATGGAGTATGTAGCAAAACCAACAGCAGTCAGAGGAAGTTAAGGAGTGAGGGGATGCAGCTGTCCTTGGGGACACTGCCCAGATCAGGCTTCCCACACTGTGATCTGCTGAGTCCCAGGATACAGAAACCACATGGCCCTAGAGCTACCATCTTGCCTCCCCATACTTACTCCGTCAAGGTCATCCACCAACCTGGGATCACAGGTTCCACTAGTAACAGTCTCTCTGATGAAGAACTCTTCCCCCATGTGGAAAACCATCTCCTCTGCCCCAGTAACCAAAATGGAAAGACACATGGGCAGAGCAGGAAGTTGTGTACCCCAGCAAATGTCTTGTTGTACCCTCCCTGCAATATGGGGCAATATGGGGCAAAATGGGGTTTCTTGTCCCTAGGCAGCTTTGGGCATCATCTTGGCTCACACTCCTGCTCTGAGCAGGATGCTGTGACATCTAACCCCAGGCCTTATTCCTCATCACTAAGATTTCCTGTGGAGAAACCTACAAGTGTTTACTTACCTTCTCCTGTGCCAGACAGAGGCCTCTACGATGGCATGCAGGCACACCGCCACCTGAACTTCCTCCATGATACAATGCTGCAGCTGTGCCAGTCTGTGCCAGTCTGTATCCAGCTGATTCCCATCCCATGCCTCGGAGTGCACAGAGTGCATGCTTCAACACTTAAAAGCAGAAAGACACACGAAAAAGACTCTTAGTGATTTTGAAATATACAGCAGAGGCAAGTGGATCTCTGTAAGTTCAAAGCGAACCTGGTCTACAAATCAAGTTCCAGGACAGCCAGGGCAGTCACGCAGAAAAACCCTGTCTCAAAACAACAACAACAAAACAAAACAAACAAACAGAAGCAAAAAACAAATAACTACTTTAAAAGATTTGGGGGGTGGAGATATGGCTCAGCAGTTAAAAACATTGACTGCTCTTCCAGAGAACCCAGGTTCAATTCCCAGCACCCACAGCTCACAACTGTCTGTAACTCCAGTTCCAAGGGATCTGACACCCACACAGACAAATATGCAGGCAAAACACCAATGCAATAAAATAAAAATAAATAATCTGGAAGAAAGAGAAAAAAGGAAGGAAGGAAGGAAGGAAGGAAGGAAGGAAGGAAGGAAGGAAGGAAGGGAAATAAAGAGAGGGAAGAAGGGAAGGAAGGGAGGGAGGGAGGGAGGGAGGGAGGGAGGGAGGGAGGGAAATAAAGAGAGAGAGGAAAGGAGGGAAGGAAGGAAGGAAGGAAGGAAGGAAGGAAGGAAGGAAGGAAGGAAGGGAGAGAGGGAGTAGAGACATGGCACTTGACTGCTGCTCACTGTGCTGTGCCACAGCTCTCCCACTGACTAACATGTGCCCACTTTAGCAGCCCCTTCCTGCTGCTTCTGTGGCCTCTAACCTTCATCCTCTGCTGTCTTTCTCTAGCTAAACTTTTACAGTTACACAGAAGGTGATGCTTCAGGATTGCTCCTTCTGAACTCACGGACATGTTAAATTGCATTCCCCATAAATGGAATGGTTATCATGTGTCAATTGGAAATGACATTGGAGGGTTGGGGATTTAGCTCAGTGGCAGAGTGCTTGCCTAGCAAGTGCAAGGCCCGGGGTTCGATCCTCAGCTCAAAAAAAAAAAAAAAAGAAAAGAAAGAAAGAAAGAAAGAAAGAAAGAAAGAAAGAAAGAAAGAAAAAAGGAAATGACATTGGAAATGCATAAATAATGAAATGCCTCAGTCCACCTTTGCCACCCCACATACCTGATTTGGTGTAACTCCATTGCCTTCCCCATCCACTGGAGTCACTTTCTTCTTGAAAACCTGACTTGTCTGCTGGGCTGGCAGGCAACAGCATAGTCTTCGCACACCATTCCCCATTCTCCTCTTAAATCTCCTCCAGCCTTGGTGTAGGCTATGAGGAGAGGCTGTGTGTGCCTCTCTGGAATTCTTCTCAGATGGTACAATCTGGGTGCACAAGCTGATCTCAGTGGTGACTACATTCTGGGGTGCCTTATAGGACAAATATTTTTCAGAAGAAATACATTCTGAAAATGTGTTACCTAAGGACACACCCTTGGAGGTCATGCTGGTCTCCCAAAAGCTGCTGCTCACAAGCTGAGCAGCCACAGGAGTATGCTGGGGATCTGTGTTGGGAGGAAGAATTCTCTTCTGCTGGCAGCATGGGACATCAGGCATGCTGTGTGTTTTGCATCCCTTCTTCCTGGCAAGGTTGTCACTGTCACACACGTGGTACTTGGCTGACAAGGTGAGAATGTGAAGAGCAGGCTCATTCCCTGTCCTCTTTAGGGGGCGATGGAAGGTGGGAGGACGTACAGGTGTCATGGCAACATCATGCCACACAGGCTTCATCTGATGGCTAGTGTTGTCCCTCCAGGGTGACTGATGCTTTAAAATTAGGTAAGTTGCCATGATGTTATTGAATTTTTTTTCATGTAAAGAGTCTCTAATGTCCTTGGCATTGTAACCCATGGCCAACATAGCCACCACAATGCTGGGAGTTGGGTTGCTGGGATGTGTCCCTAAAGAAGATGCTAGTTTGGAAAGTCCTTCACTACCCTTGAGCCACTGGTGCTGCATAATATCACATATCTTGGGCCTCTGCTCAGGGTCCACGGTGAACAACTGCACAATGAGGTTTACAATGTTTTGAGAAAGCATTGACGGGATGGAGTACTCGGGATGCAGCATCTTCTCCTTCATCTGTGAATAGGTCTTTGCCTCAAATGGGAAGCGCCCTGTCACCATTGTGTATAAAACCACTCCCATGCTCCAGATGTCATTTGCCTGTGCATCATATTCTACATCAGTGAAAATCTCTGGAGCACAATATTCAAGGGTGCCACAGAATCCCTTGAACCTCTGCCCAGAGGCTACTTTGATGGCCAAGCCGAAGTCACACAGTTTGACGCTTCCTTTGCCATCCAGCAGGATGTTGTCTGGTTTGATGTCCCTGTGTGCAATACCATTCTCATGGCAGTAGTTAACTGCACACACCATCTGTGTGAAGATGCGGTGGGTCTCTTCCTCCTTCAGACAGCCCACTTTCTCAAT
Organism: Peromyscus eremicus; assembly: GCF_949786415.1. Taxonomy (NCBI): domain Eukaryota; kingdom Metazoa; phylum Chordata; class Mammalia; order Rodentia; family Cricetidae; genus Peromyscus; species Peromyscus eremicus. Next base: position 13,912,990 of record NC_081420.1, read on the forward strand.
ATGGCTCACCAGATCTCCCCCAGCAGCATGTTCCATCACCATATAGGTATGTTCTCTGGTTTCAATGATATGGAACAGTTTGATAATGTTTGGGTGGTCCAGTGACTTAATGATATCTATTTCAGTCATGATAACAGAATCGTTCTTCTCACCCCTTTCCAGGATCTTGACAGCAACCCAAACCCCTGTGTGGAGGTGGCAGGCCAGCTTCACCTCAGCAAAGCTGCCTTTGCCAAGGGTCCTGAGGATCATGTAATGATCTGTGAGGGTCACCCCTTCAGGGGAGCTGGCCTCCGGCTCCGGCTGCATCACCACCTCCTTCCTCCCTTCTCTTTCCTGCAACTTGAGGACTTCAGTCACAATGCCAACTGATAAAAGCAGAGTTTTCAAAATTAAAAACGGGTCTACGAGGCAAGTTTATAACTATAAATTCCTGGTATCACAAAATGAGAGATGTGTCAAACAACCTCATAATACACTTCAAGGTCATGGAATACAGAAGAAACTAAGCCCCAAACAGTAGGTAACAACCGATGATAACGATCTGAGCTAGAATTAATGACAGGGAAAACAAAAGAGTAACATAAAGAGTCAAAGAAACAGTCAGTTATTTGAAATGATAAACAAAATTGACAAAACCATTACCCAAACTAACCAAGAAAGGGAAGACACAAATTAACAAAAGCAGATGCTAAAGGAAGCAAACTTAGAACAGATATGACTCAATCTACAGCAGTGGTTCTCAACCTTCCTAATGCTGTGACACTTTAATACAGTGCCTCATGATGTGGGGACCCCCAATCACAAAACAATTTCATTGCTAATTCATAACTGTAATTTTTCTACTATTATGAATCATAATGTAAATATCTGTGTTTTCTGATGGCCTCAGGTGACCCCTGTGAAAGGTTTGTTTGACTCTCCCCTAAAGGGTTGTGACCCACAGGTTGAGAACCACTGACCTAAAGACTCATTAGGAAATAGTTTGTAAATCTATACTTCATTAAATTGTAAAACTAGAAGAAATGGACAAATTTCTAAACACATATGACTTGCCAAAAATGAACAAAGACATATAAAATACCTAGATAGACAAATAACAACCAATGAAGTTGAAAATTAAAGAAGAAATTTTTTTTAAAAAGGCCCAGGACCAAATATACTCATGGATGAATCCTATTAGATATTTAAAGAGAACCCAGTGTTCCTCAAAGTATTGAATAAAATAGAAAGGTAGGGACACTTTCCAACACATGCCACAAAACCAATATTATACTTGTACAAAAACTATACAAAGGGGGCTAGAGAGATGGCTCTGAGGTTAAGAGCACTGGTTGCTCTTCCAGAGGACCCAAGTTCAATTCCCAGCACCCACATGACAGCTCACAACTCTCTATGGCTCCAGTTCCAGGGGATCCAGCACCTCAAAAGACATACATGTAAGTAAAACACCAATGCACATGAAATTAAAAAAAACTTTTAAAATAAAAAGCTAGATAAAGACATAATAAACAGAAAAAAATGTGTCAATTTCCTTAAACATAGATGTGAAATCCTTAATGATAATATTTAATATTCACACCAAATTCAACAACACATTAAAAGCTTCTATCCAAGAATATAAGGATGGTTCCGTATATACAAATTGATAAATACAGTATGCAACCCAAGTCAAAAACCACATACTCAGCCATAAGAACAAAGTGTTATTCTCAGGCAAATACACAGGACTGGAGATGACTGTGTTACATGAGACAAGCCAGTCCCACAAAGACAAATACCACTGGTTTTCGCTCATATGCAGAGTCTGGGGATTTGGAGGAGCATGAACATAAAAGAGGAATCTCTGGGACGTGAAAGAGGACTGTGGCCAGGTTGCCTGAAATGGTCCACAAAGTGCTTTGCAGGGGTCTGAGTTCCCCAAGCCACCACGCACAGTCTACAGTGTGCTACACAGGGGCTTGGGTGGCTCGGAATGACAGTAGGGACAAGGGCCGATGTCCTAACACCTAATCCAAAGCGGTTTACACAGGCAAACAACACAGGGTGAGGGGATGCATCAAAGCAAGCAGTCTAATGGCAGACGGCAGCAGACAAGACTGTACCTAGGTGTTGGAGGAGTAAACCAGGAAGTACCTCTCCTGATGATTTCGTGGCTCAGTGCACACGCACTTGAGTGCCAGCTCCGCCTCAAGTGTCTCCGTAGAAAAAGCTCTGCCTTCAAATCACAAGACAAGAACCAACCGCCTCAGCAACCCTGGCCTACTTCCAACTGTGCCGCCTGACCTAGAGTCTGACTGGTCACATGCCTAGAACTTAGCCAATCAGACTCGCCAGGTAGGATGGGCTCTCCTCATTGGCCAGGTTGAAGTCATGTGACCTGTGCCTAGTAGGTACTGAGGAGATGTCGTGTGAGCGCTGCCTTAGAGAAGAGGCTTCACATGCTCCGTACCTTGTACCTTGTTTCTGGGGAATGTGCCTACTCATGCTGTCTGCCTTACCCCACTGCTTTCTGGCCACAGGAGAGCTCATGACCTCACTTCTTCACTTCCCAGACCCCATCTCACTTATAAGAAATAGCTTGACTTTCCGAAGATCAGAGTTTGGGGTTGCCTCCAGCTCCTAGCTCTCTTCCTTGAGGGACATGACAGTCAAGAAATGGTTCCCTGCTGGGTAGGTCTTTGTTAGCTGCTGGATTCAGGGATCAACTGGACTGAAGATATTCCTGTCTTCAAGGAGCTGATGGTCTAAAACAAACGGGCCCTCCCTTAAGGAGCCCAAGTGTGCACTGTCCTTTTCCCGAGATCACTTTCCCCCCTTAGTGCCTACAGCCAACCTATGTTAAGACCATTTCTTAGTGAATTACAAATGTACATCATAAAAAAAATCATGGCTTATACTTCATTTTGGTATCCAATATCCTAAAGATGAGAATAATTTTTCTTCATTGTGAGTCTTTTTCCACTCTTTGCATTGAGTATGTAATTAGCCACTTTAATTCTGAAATTTGTTTCTCAGACTTGGAAACTTTCCCTAAATTACTCCATGGTATCTCCTGTTCATTTTGAAAATATTGTTAATTGAACAAGTCCTTAAATTATCTGTTTCATATTCTAGATTTCCTCAATATTAGTTGCAGCACTTCAATTTTTTTTTTTATCTTTTTTTTTTTAAACGATATTTCATAGTGTGGTGGTTTGTATAGGAATGGTCCCATAGGCTTATAGATTTGAATGCTTGGTCACTGGGGGGTGGCATGACTAGAAGTTGGGGTGTCCTTTTGGGGTAGGTGTGGCCTTGTTGGAGGAAGTGTGTCACTAGATTTGGGCTATGGGTTTTCAAATGCTCAAGCCAGGCCAAGTGTCTCTCCCTGCTGCCTGTAGATCCAGATGTAGAACTCTCAGCTACCTCTCCAGTACTATGTCTGGCTGTGTGCCACCATGCTTCCTGCCATGATGACAATGAACTAAACCTCTGAACTGTAAGCCAGCCCCAATGCAATGCTTTCCTTTAAAAGAGTTGCCATGGTCATGGTGTCTCTCCACAGCAATAGAACACTGACTAAGACATAGCATCTAGACTTGCTTCCTAGACACAGAATCTCTCTGAGGACATGGGCAGAGTTTTGGCTTTATTTTGTTGTGGGACAAGGTCATACACTCTCCTGGCTTGTCTTGGATTATAGCAATCCACCTGCCTCATCCCCTCCTTCCAAGTACTTGGCTTATAGGCATGCTCCTCCACTCCCAGCCTTGATAAAAGATTTTAGTGTTGTCTTCTTATTGCATAGTCTTTGTTCCCTCCCAGTTATATTTGCTTCCATCATTAACTCCCACAACAGAGGTTTTCCCGAGGTATTCTAATCCTTGGTTTGACTGTGTCTGTTGAAACAGAGCATTGGCAGGTATTTTTCTAACTAAAACTTACATTCTCTCAGGAAGGATCTTAGGAAATACTTCTTTTTTTTTTTTTTTTTTTTTTTTGGTTTTTCGAGACAGGGTTTCTCTGTGTAGCTTTGCGCCTTTCCTGGAACTCACTTGGTAGCCCAGGCTGGCCTCGAACTCACAGAGATCCGCCTGGCTCTGCCTCCCGAGTGCTGGGAGGAAATACTTCTTAAAATGTCATTTTTGAGCATCTGCATTTAGTTCTTCAAAACTGTTTTCTGACCTCATTGATGCATACTCTAAGGAGACTTGTTACCCTGTAGAGACTTTCCAGGTGCTCTTTTTGCCTCACTTCAAAACATGCTTCAAAGTCCCATCACTTTAGTTACAAAGAGGTTCGGTGTGGTGGGAGCTGCCTCTGTAGATCAAGATTCAGGGGCAAGCCAAGGAACCTGCATTCCTTTCTGCTCATGTCATCTAGGCCTGTTCTGTTCCTCAGTTGTGGGCACGGTTTTCAGAGGTCCAATAGCATCATCTGACATCTAAGCCACAGTAAGGGAAGGATTTGAAGGAAAAATGTGTCACTTTGTAGAAGGGGTAGGGGACACATCCACCCTTAGTCCACAGTCCCCTTCTTTTTCTTTTTATAAACTATTTTATACCTCCAGAACTCAATCTAAACCCCTGGTCCCCATAGAGGGGCATAATTTATAATAAGCTATGATGTATATGTAAAAGCAGCTTCTTTCCTTTGAAAATCATTTTGGTATCTTTGGTGGTTTGGATGAGAAATGTCCCCCATAGTCTTAGACATTTGAACACTTGGTCCCCAGGTGGTGGCACTATTTGGGGAGGTTTAGGAAGTGTGGAGTATGTCACTAGGGACTGGCTTTGAGAGTAAAAACCCTTGCCTGCTTCCAGTTTGCTCTCTTTCTTCATTGCTTGTGGTTCAAGATGTGAGCCTGAGGGGGTCCCTGCAGGTGTCAGACAGGAAAGCAAACCGAACCCCGTGAAAAGATACAAATGGAAACCAGGTACAGAATGACTTCATCAACCTGGATCAGGCTTCAGGGAGTCTGATGCCAGGCAGCTCATTGTTGGTATATTAAAACACAGTACAATTTGGGAAAAGGTTTCCAGGCAACAATCAGTCTCAGTCCAATTCCAGGTACACAATAAAGCTTATGGTGCGACTACATAAAGACTCTTTTACATAGTACATGTGACCATGTAACAAGTCATTTTTTTGTCCCACCAGCCAGCTCCCAAATAACAACACAGAGATTATGAAAGCATGGCCATTAGCTTAAGCTGGTCCCACTAGCTCTTATAACTTAAATTAACCCATTTATATTTATCTGTGTTCTGCCACTTGGCAATACCTCATCTCTGTACTGCCCATATTGCTTCCTCTGGTTGGCAACTCCACTTTCTTCCCACAGTTCTGTCCTCTCTTCCTGTCTAGTTATTGGCCATTCAGCTCTTTATTAAACCAGTCACAGTGACACATCTTTACACAGTGTTAAGGAATATTTCAAAATAGTAGGTTCTACAGCTAAAAGGCCTAGAATCTAGTGTGGTCTTGACTGGTAGCATAGAGGTCAGCAGGCCACAAAGTACATGTGACATCTCTCCTAAGGATGGGTAATGGTCTAGGGAGGAAAGAGTCTGGGATAATCATCCTGGGGAATTTGTGAGGGTCCACTTCCACAGACAGCAAAAAGGTCACTAGATCATTAACAAAATCCACTCTCAGGTTTCTGGATGGAATGCAGGTACTTGATTTTTATCTCCTCCATTGAGGAGACTCCCCTGTGTGATTAACATTCCTAGTTCTCTTAGTGCTTCTCTGTGAGTACAAGGGCCTCTGTGTCCCCAACATGAGCTCTCAGCTTCTTGTTCCTATAGCCATGCCTCCCTGCCATGATGGACTCTGTCCCTCTGGGGCTGTAAGCTTTTTCTTCTGTAAGTTGCTTCTGGATTTGATGTTTTATCACAACAACAGGAAAGTCATGTGGTAGCCATAGATTGCCACTTTAGTGTGAGTTGGTTTTATATACTTGACTGGGTTTTGAATTCAAGTCAGTGAGTGTATAGTCACTTACATTTCTCAGGTGCTAAGAAGAAACCTCAATTCCTAGGACTGTTTTTAGGTGAATGACACACTAAGTGTCTCTTTCCAAATGCTCTGACACCTTTGGCTAGACACTCCTAACCCACTGTTGAGTACCTGTGTTGGATTGATGCTTTGTGCACTTACTAATCTGGCCAGAGTAATAACAAAGAGTAATAATGACTGTTAATTATTAAGGAAACCAGTTGCCAAAACATTACCAGGAAGAACAAGATGAGATAGAATGCAGGGACTAATAGAAGATGCCTGAAACTATTTTGCAACCAACAAAGTTTATAAGCTCTTTTTGCTGATGAGCTAGCAGTCAGGCTTTTGTTGGGCTGGGATCAGCATGCTGATATGAGTGGAAATTCCTACTGTCTGCAGTGCTCTAGGAAGGATCAGGAAGCATTTTCCAACCAGCTAAAATGAAGATGTAGGAAGCTATAATACCACTAGTATGTGAGAAAGCATGCAGAGCTAGTCCATGAGGGCAGGTTGAAGTCTTTAGATCTATCTGTATCCATCAGAACACTAAGACTCAGTGGGTTAGAGTGCTGGGTTCTGGCCTGGGCCCCTATTAAAATCTGCCATACTCAGTCCCACATAATCCCTCCACTTCTCAGCATTCTTTGCTTCTCTTCACTTCCTCTCTTAACCAGCATGTCTGCCAGCATTGACAGGGAATCGGATTTCATGAAAAAGCAACATATGGTGGTATCTACCTATAATCACAGCAGGCTGCTGCGTGTTTGAGTTGCTGGCCTACAGAGCAACACCCTGTCTCAAAAGTTTCATGTAGGCTTTTCTTTGGTGAGACATTCTTTTTATTTTCATGGTGTGTGTGTGTGTGTGTGTGTGTGTGTGTGTGTGTGTGTCCTCCTCTTCCTTTCTTTCCCTGGAAATCCCATCTATACCTCCTACCTAGCTATTGGCCATTCAGCTTTTTATTACACCAATCACAACACTACACCTTCACACAGTGTACACATGTCCCACACTACACCTCTCTCCTACTTGGAGGGATTTGAGTGTCGGCACATGCAAATTGCTTCGTGACATTGTAGCTTGAGTTTTCCTGCCTGGCCCACAGTCAGGACAAATCTCTGTCACCTGCCAGTCCCACAGCCGCTCAGACCCAACCAAGTAAACACAGAGACTTGTATTGGTTACAAACTGTATGGCCGTGGCAGGCTTCTTGCTAACTGTTCTTACAGCTTAAATTAATCCATTTCCTTTAATCTATACCTTGCCACATGGCTCGTGGCTTACCGGCATCTTCACATGCTGTTTGTCATCATGGCGGCTGGCAGTGTCTCTCTGACTCAGCCTTCCACTTCCCAGCTTTATTCTCCTCCTTGTCCCACCTACACTTCCTGCCTAGCCAATGGCCAATCAGTGTTTTATTTATTGACTAATTAGCAACACATTTGCCATACAGAACATCCCACAGCACGACATTGCTTTTCTGATTTTTGTTTCTTCTGAGTTATTGTTTTCCAGAGAAGTGTGCATTGATGGTCCAGAAGCCTAATGTAATAGAAAACATGATCCACCTTACTGCAAGTGGTGCTGAACCAACTCGAGATTCCTGACTCTTAAAGAGAAAAGTGGAAGCTGGGCATGGTAGCACATGCCTTTAATCCCAGCACTCAGGAGGCAGAGACAGAGGCAGATGGATGTTTGTGAGTTCAAGGCCAGCCTGGTCTACAAATCGAGTTTCAGGACAGCTAGGGCTGTTACACAGAGAAACCCTATCTTGAAAAACCACAAGGCATGGGGCATAGACCATCAGATCCCCTACATGTATGTTTAATAGACTTGTTCTCTTGTGCAACACCTTAGTAGAGGAGGTAGGAGAGTGGCTGGGGAGGGAAGGAGGACCTCTGGATGCTAGGATCTTTGATGAGGGAAAAGAACAGTTCAGGACTATTGGGGACTTGGGGGGGTCCAGCCTCTCGATAGTCCCCTCCCAGGGTCCGGGAAGAATCTACAACCAGCTGATAATTAATCTTTGATGAAAAGAAATGAATCTATGTACACGAGACTCCTTAGTTCATACACTTTATTATTCTGTGACAGTTCTCTCTCTACACAGCTTCTATTCTGCTCTCATGTCTAGCTCCTTTCTTGCCTGATTTCTCTATATTTATCTACTGTCCCCTCTAGGTTCTATCTTAATTCCTTCATCTAGTTCTGTCCCTTCTGGGTTCTCATCTATCTAGTTCTTTCCCCTATCAGCTCCTCTCCCATCTCCTTCTCTCTCATCCGGCTCTTCCTCATCTTCCATCTCGTTCCTCTAGTCCTCTCTTTTAGCCCTTCAATCTAGTTCTTCCCCATCTCAGTTTGTTCCTCTCAAGTTCTTACCCATCTAGTTCTTCCATTCTCTTCTCTCTTCTCCCTTGTGCCCTGGAAGTCCTGGTATATAAAAGGGAGGGTCCGAGCTAAACTGTGTAAAGCTATTACTTAACGTCCACCTCTCCTAGGCGGTGTCTCCTTGTGGAACTTACCTTAAGTCGGGAGACTCGCCTGTGGGTGGTTATCACTGTTAGTCCTCGGAAGTTGGGTGACCACCTGGGTGGTGTCTCTTTTAGTCCTTGAAAATGGCTAGGGGAGATATCTGATTCCAGAGAAAGCCTTTCCTGAGGCTGTTCTCCAAATGCCTGGAATGTGTATGTCCAGAGAGTGATCAGTCCACACTGTTAGCCCTTCTTAGGGAAAAATCAATTGGGAAAACTATGAAGGCACACATGATTTTTATAACAGAATACAGCTGATATATAACAAGCCAAGTAACACCAAAAACTCCTTGGGATTTGGCTTCCTCTGGAGGAATTCCCTGATTCCTCCAGGTAGTGACTTTGCCATAACCAGCTGAGTTCTTATGATATATTCCTGCGGCCTGCAGCACAGGACCTCTAACTGTTAAATGTGTATGTACAGGTGGGAGTAAATAATAATAAAGGTCAAGAAACTAGAAAGGGGCCCATAATAGTAGAAAAATGAGGCTTTCAGCACAGGAACAACATGACAGAACAGCATGCAGGAGAGCAAAATGATACAATAGAGGGTCCAAGGAGAATCTGGAGAAGGAGAATCAACCAAAATAAAAGTTCCATATGGAAACCTGTTACTTTGTAAGCTGATTTAAAAAATAAAAGATACTATACAAAAGAGCCTGGTTGAGGCCAACAAGGGCTACAACGTTTTGGGCCACCCTAAGGTACACAGGGAGATCTAAGCCAGCTTGGGGTTACAATGGGGTGGGGTCCTGTCTCAAAAGATACAAAAGTATCCACACCACTAAGAATAAAGAGAAACCTTTCATAATGGTAATTTCAATTAACCAGGAAGACATTAACCCTAAAGTTGAATGTATTATTTAAAACAACTCAAAATATACAGACCAGAAAAGAGTGGACCTCTGAGAGACACAGTCACAATTATTGGGAAAGCTTATGCCACTCTTTTCAGTACATAATTAAGATTGATTTACAGAGCATGGGAAGGGATTGTGTACTTTTCCAGTTGTTCAACTATTTGGTCTTCTAAAAAAGCAAACAACTGTGACTGCTGGCGATCTACGGACATTAGACAGCACACTACAAAACCGGAGGTCAGAATTCTAGGCAAGAAAACACTTTAAAATTCCATTTAGTGTGTCTGCATGTGTGCTTGTGTATGTGTGGGCGCATGTGAGCCACAGCACATGCGTGGAGGTCAGAGGACAGTGTCACCTGGGGAAATCTGTTCCCTCCTTCAATCGTGTACATTCCAGGGATCAGACTCAAGTTGTAGGGCCTGGACGCAAGCATCCTTAACATACTGAGTCATCTTCCAGCCCATCATTTTTCTTTCTTTTCCTTTTTTGTTGGTTTGGTTAGTTGTTTGGTTGGTTGTTTTGGTTTGTTTTGGTTTTTTTGAGACAAGGTTTCTCTGTGTAGCCCCGGCTGGCCTGGAACTCACTCAATAGACCAGGCTGGCCTCGAACTCAGAGATCTGCTTGCCTCTGCCTCCCAAGAGCTGGGATTAAAGGCATGTGCCACCACTGGCCCATCTTTTTTTTTTTTTTTTTTTTACTCGTTTTTCAAAAAGGAATCAGTAAAAATAAATTATAGTTATGTATAAACAAAGGTGAGGTGAGGATCCAAAGTGCTGTCATATAGATCTAAGTCCTGTGACCCTACAGACAGCTGGCGGTGTGTGTGTGTGTGTGTGTGTGTGTGTGTGTGTGTGTGTGTGTGTGTGTGTGTGTAGGGGGGTGAGTTCTAGGACTGTAGCTTACATCACTGATCAAGTCTAGGATACAGGCTAGACCTCCTGAAACCCACTTCCACAGCACATGCCAATAAATACTATAAAAACAGTAAATGATGGCCATTTCCCAAAGGTGAAAGAAAAGGAGTCACAAAGATGTTCAGCCTTTCTTCATTGCAGACTTGAGTTCACCACCTTCTACCTAGAGTCCGGTGTTCTTAGGGCACAGTCAGTAGAAAACTTTCTTGCCACTTTTCTTAGAAAATATTTTGAGTCAATATTGATCAATTTGCTACCTGGAATGCAAAAAATTCAACAGTCCTGAATTTACACAGCTGCTTATACAAAGAGTGAAAAAAGAAAGATTTCAAATAATCTCAGGGTTTTTTTTTTAATGTTGTTGCTGCTGTTTTTTAATTTACCTGCTTTTAGAGATGCAGTCTTGCCATATTGGGCAGGTTAGTCTCAAATTCCTGGGTTCAGGGAACCTCTTGCCTCAGCCTCCCAAATAGCTTGGGAGACAGGTGCACACCACCATGCCTGGCAATCTGACAAATAAGCAAGCCCAGCTGCAACTTACTACGTAAACACTTTCTCCAAAACATCTCTCCAGATGTGTAGTAGGTATCAGTTATATTATCCAGATAGTCATAATTCAAACTACCTAGAAGGTAGTGGGCCTCGATCATCTCATGTTTGTATCCCCACAAAACAGGGTGGCACTGAGCCCTCCCTTTCTCCAGAAGATATTTACAACTGCTTGCTAGTGTATCTAATCCAGCAGTTTGGCCATCATGGGCCGAGGGTGTTGAGAGCTCAGTGGCAGAGTGTTGGCTGAGCCGCATGAAGCCAGGGTTTGATCCTAGTCCCATTTTCACCCCAGCAAAAGTAATTAAATTATACATAGTGAGGAACCAGAAAATATGGAACTATTTTCCAGTTACTTCTATGAAGACAGTATTACTCTGTACAAATTTGGTTAAAGAACAGAAAAGAAACACAAATTACAAAATCTGGCAAAATAATCAATATAAAGAAACCCATTCTAGTTCACTTTAGGAGACCAATATTATCCCGATATCCAAACCAAAAACAGCTGCTGTGGGAAGTTCTGTATGGCAAAATGTGTTGCTAATTAGTCGATAAATAAAACACTGATTGGCCATTGGCTAGGCAGGAAGTGTAGGCGGGACAAGGAGGAAAATAAAGCTGGGAAGTGGAAGGCTGAGTCAGAGAGACACTGCCAGCCACCACGATGACAAACAGCATGGGAAGATACCGGTAAGCCACGAGCCATAGCTCCCAGAGCTGGTGGTAAATGTAGCCATGTTGGGAAGTTGAGGTGGGCAGAGCCAGCAGTCACAGCTGCTGCAGGTTAAAGCAACAGATTCACAATAAGACAGATTCAGATGTAATAGTTTACAATGTGTAAAATATATGTAGGCTTGAAAGAGACAAAAGGGCTACCAAGTCAGTTCCAGGAAAGGCGAAAGAGACAAAAAAGGTGATATATAGAGTTATAGAAACAAATACATAGTTTTAAAAAATAAAGTCATTAAAGAGACAGTAAAGGTAGTATAAAAAATAAGCCACTTAAAAATGGATATTACACAGAGAATCTGGATTGTGTTGTCTTTGGGATTTTTTTTTTTTTTTTCGGTTTTTCAAGACAGGGTTTCTCTGTGTAGCTTTGCGCCTTTTCCTGGAACTCACTTGGTAGCCCAGGCTGGCCTCGAACTCACAGAGATCCACCTGGCTCTGCCTCCCGAGTGCTGGGATTAAAGGCGTGCGCCACCACCGCCCGGCCTGTCTTTGGGATTTTTAACTGCAGAAAAACATTTGATCGTAAAAGATGTTGAGTTAAACCAATATGTACATTTTAAAGATACTTTGACTTCAAAATTTGGATATAAGGATACGTTACTTTGGAAAAGAGTCTCTGCTTTTGTTCCCACAGAAAGCCAAAGGCTATGGATTTGTTCCAGATACATCAGGTTTGACCAGCCAAGACCCCCTGAAGGTCTCCGATGACACCATGGCCCAGATGATCCAACATCCAGAATGGTTTGAAGGCATCTGGCTCAGACGATACAGCCTCATGGACTATTCCATAATTCTAAAATTTTCTTTGTTTCCCCATAAGATACAGCGCCCCCTTCCAGCAGGAAGTAGTAAGAGAAGCTACGCCCAAATTCCCAAATTATATGTAATTTTACTTTGTTAAGGTTAAAACCTTCCTTTTTGAAAAAAAAAAAAAAGGGAAGTGCTATGGGAAGTTCTGTATGGCAAAATGTGTTGCTAATTAGTCGATAAATAAAACACTGATTGGCCATTGGCTAGGCAGGAAGTGTAGGCGGGACAAGGAGGAAAATAAAGCTGGGAAATGGAAGGCTGAGTCAGAGAGACACTGCCAGCCACCACGATGACAAACAGCATGGGAAGATACCGGTAAGCCACGAGCCATGTGGCAAGGTATAGATTAATGGAAATGGATTAATTTAAGCTATAGGAACAGTTAGCAAGAAGCCTGCCACGGCCATACAGTTTGAAAGCAACATAAGTCTCTGTGTTTACTTGGTTGGGTCTGAGAGGCTGTGGGACTGGCAGGTGAAAGAGATTTGCCCTGACTGTGGGCCAGGCAGGAAAACTCTAGCTACAAACAGCATGTAGAGAAAGAAAGAAAAAATACAATGCAAAAAATCCTTAATAAGGGCTAGCTAAGCATGATGGTTCACATCTTTAATTCCAGTACTTAGGAGGCAGAGGCAGGTGGATCTCTGTGAGTCTGAGGCCAGCACAGTCTACATAATGAGTTCTAGGCTAGCCAGGGCTACACAGACTCTTTCTCACCCCTTTCCCCTCAAAAACCTTAACAAAATATTGGTAAATACACATAAAAATAAGGAGATATGGTTGGGGATGCAGCTTAGTTGGCAAGTCTTGACTTTGATCACAGCACTCCAGAGGTAGAGACAGGAAGACCAGAAGTTCATCCTTAGCTACATGATGAGTTTTAGGTAAACATGGGCTACCTAAGACCCTGTTTCAAAAAAAAAAAAAAACATAGATATAAATTCAGTTTGTTTTTTTTAAATTAAAGGCTGGTAAATACTCAGAAATTACTCAGTGTGCATAATAGTTCAAAGAAGTAAAATCTCATAGTCACATCAATTGGTATAACAGAAAAGGCATTTGACAAAATAGAACAACTATTCATGATAAAGCCTTGATTGCTCCCAAGGATGGCCCCTGGACAAAGCAGCACTGACCTTCTTTGGAAATCCATGGGGAGGATCCTATCCCAGATACAAGTCAAGTGTGAGAAGTCTGGCTGTACAAGATTCTAGAATATTATTAAAGGACCAGCCTTAATAATATTCTTCCCAGGGGCTCAGAAGAGAAACTACAAACAGCGAGAATTATTTTTGGGAAATGAATCGAAGTACACTGAGCTCTTTGTCTGTCTACTTTATTCCTCTGGGATAAAATCCTATTTATACAGCTTCAGTTCTGTTCTCATGCCTAGCTCCTTTCTTGCCTGACTTCTCTCTATATTTATCTACTGTCCCCTCTAAGTTCTATCTCAATTCTCTCATCTTAATTCTTGCTCATCTAGGTTCTTTTCATCTCATTCTTTTTTTTTTTTTTTTTTGGTTTTTCGAGACAAGGTTTCTGTGTGTAGCTTTGTGCCTTTCCTGGAACTCACTTGGTAGCCCAGGCTGGCCTCGAACTCACAGAGATCTGCCTGGCTCTGCCTCCCCGAGTGCTGGGATTAAAGGCGTGCGCCACCACCGCCCGGCTTCATCTCATTCTTACCTGTCTAGTACTTCCCCATCTGGCTCTTCCTTATCTTCCATCTTGTCGTCCTCAAGTTCTTCAGGGTATTCAGTTATAAACTCAAGCAATAGCAATCCTCCCCCTCCAGCCAGGTCACCAGGCTTGAATTCCTACAGGGTCATAAAGGTAGGTAAGAATTTTCCTCAGGGAGTGACCATCAGGTTTTCTTTTACGACCCAAAAAGGGAGTGGTAAAGGAGGAAGTCAACTGAGAGCTAGTATCGGTTAGTATATCAAAAAGGGAATTTATGTGCTCAGTCTACATTCCTAGAAGTGGTTAGGTAAGAAGTTAGGAGTCTATAATATTAGTAAGGCTGTATAAGAAAGGAGGGTCTCACCTTAAATTGCACAGGAAATAAAGCTATCTGCCTGACCTAGGAGACAGGTATTGTTTCCATAAGGGTGTTACCTTAGCTCAGGAGATCATTTGGCCTTGGATGCTTGATAGGTATTTTAGATAAATACACTTAGGATTTTGGAAGTACATAGCATACAAGAAAATCATTGTAGGAACCAGCTAATATATATACAAAAGCTAAAATATCACCAAGACTTAAGCCATGGCTTGACCTTTGGAAAAGTTCTCGACTTTTCCAAGTAGTAGCTTTTGTGATAGCTGAATTCCATTACATTTTCCTGTGGCTTGCAGCACAAGACAGCAGGATACAACCTGCCAGTAAATTGTAGCAGGGCTGACACTTCAGTCCCCACCCATCTAAAGGTCTGTCAAAACTGTTCTCAGATGTCAAGAGCCAGGGAATTGGTATCATTGATAAATTTCTTAATATAAGCTATATATCCAGATTCTATTATTTAGCCTAGTCTGGTATACATAGTGAGTTCCAGATATGCTAGTCTACATAGTAAGACCTTGTCTAAAAAGACAATTCTAAAAATCAAGGCCAAGGGATACAGGCCTAATAAAAAATACACATAAAGTTGTAGGTGGATGTTTCTTTCACACTTGCCAGTTCCCAAGTAACCAACACAGAGACTTAATAGTAATTATAAATGCTTCTCCAATAGCTCAGGCTTATTACTAACTAGCTCTTACATTTTAAGTTAACACATATTCCTTATTATATGCTCTGCCACGTGGTGGTACCTTTATTAACATGGCATGTTCATCTCCTGCTCCCCCTGCATCTGGCTGGCAACTCCTCTGACTCTGCCCTTCTTCATCTGTGGGGCAGCTACCCACCAACCCCACAGTTTCCCAGAGTCTTCTTGAGTGAGAGCAGCAGGAAATATTAGATAGAAGGATTTAGAGTGTGGAGATAAACAGAAAACACAGGATAACCTCAAGAGGGCCTGGAACCTATTCCAAAGGGCCCTGCCTATCTCTGCCCTAGGGTATTTATAGAAATGCCAAGGTGGTGGAGCAAAAGACCCTCCCCCCCCAGCACAGCCAAGTGCAGACCATCTCAGACACCTGCCTCAGGCCCATGGTCCAATCATCCTCTCTATGCAGACCTGCTGGGTAAAGCCACGAGGAACCTGAAAATGGGCTCCCACAGGTCCCCGTTTCTTAATATATAAAAAAGAGAACTCGTTATTAAGAGCTCACAGCAATCTCCATAGCCTTTACACCTCCCACTATGGGAGTAAAGGATGATAAAGATGGCATTTCTTTTTTGGATTGGGTCCAAGGTGACTATAGCAGTCTTAGCTGCATCCAGCTCTTTCTAAACCAAAAACTATTAATGCAATTGCAAACTTAAAGAATCCCTTATTTCATCATTACCAGTAACAGGTTAACATAAATATTGGTATACATAGTTACAATTCTCTCAATCTTATACCTCAAAGCAAACTCTTAACAGAACTATTTGGATTAACATAAATGGTGCTATATATAGTTAAAATTTTCTCAGTCTTACAACTTAAACTCTTAATAGAACTATTTGAATTTCTTGCTAATAGAACATAGGAAAAACTTCTGACTTTTCATATCAAACAAATATTTAACTTCACAAAACCAGAGTGCATTAATATCAATAGGTTAACAAAATAATTTCTGCAAACATACATTCAGCCTTAATTCACTTATAACTCCTTTTTTAAATAATTTTTTAAACAAAATCTCAAACCTAGTTAGAAAAACCCAAACTTACACAATCCCTACAAACCCATATTGAAAACCAATATTCTCTAACCATTGACACTTTGAAAACTTTTAGCAAAATATCCAAAAGCAGTTTCTTAATAAAACTCCTTTACACTTTAATCTCTTAGTATACCCATTTACATTTCTTACTAACAAAACATAACATTAATCCACTCAAATAACAATATTTTTAAAATTAAATAGACTAAGGAATATTAGTTCTCCCTTTTCTTTTTAATTTTTTTAAACAAAAATCTCAAGCCTACTTAGAAAACCCAAACTTTTCCATTTAAACAGTTTCATTTGTGACACAAAACCAGTTCCATAAGTAATTCCATTCTTACATTAACAGCTCCATAAAATTGTTCTATTTTTAACACAAAACAATTCATGAATAACCAGTTAATAAAGCATATATACATACACAAAACTGCATCTTGAGTCTAGGTAGAAAAAATAAATTTCTTTATTTAAACAGTTCCATTTTTAACACAGTTCCATAAAACATAGTTCATAAGTCATCACCGTTGATAGTCTATATGCATAAGTAAATTCAAAATTGTCTCATTGCAATGAAATCACTCATGTCCAATTCATTTCTTAAGTCCCAAAATTCAAATAATAAATTCTGGTACTAACCTTCCAAATATGAAGAAATCCATAACAAAAAACTTTTTGTAGTTTTATCTCATTTTCTTAAGTTCAAAAAAAAAAAGTAAATTCTGGTATCAGACTTTCACTTCCAAATATGAAGAGACATTTTACAACCAAAACTTTTTGCAGTTAACAATTTTAGTTCAAACAAACATCTCTGCAACTTTCGTTCTCAAGCCAGAGACCTTTTTAGTTACAGTAATACTTTAAACTGCACCGTTTTTGCTGTTAGCTCAGGTTTTTCTGTGTTGCATTGATTTTCCAATGGGTCTCAGCTGTGGATGCCTTGTTGCGCCGTTTCTGGCGTCCGCCATTCTTAGCTTCTTAGCGGCTTCTGGGGCTTTTGAAACCACTCAGACTGTCTTTTTGTAGTCTACTAGGACACTAACTTCTGTGTCTCAGGTTCTTCACCATATACATTAAGCGTAGACTCACACTCAACATATACATTTTTTCACAAACTCACATTCAAGGTATCTTGCAAAGCATTTAGACTCACATGCAAACATTTATACTCTTTTACAAACACATATAACATATGCTTATTCATACTTCTTAAAGAAATTATAAGACTACTTTAGCAAACATATTTCTTATTTACTTCTTATATTCTTTTACAACTAGCATCTTTACTTATTTCTTATATTCATTCTATATTCTTATTTAAACTTACATTTACAACTAGCATCTTTACTTTTTACAAGCTTATTACTACATGTCTTAGAACTACCATAAGCTTATATTCTTAAAGAAATTCTACAGATCTATTTTACAAACTTATATACTTATTTAGACTTAGATCTTTACTTCTTACAAGCTTATTTCCTTTAGCATATATCTAACTTAGCAAACACCTAAAGATTTCTTAACACTTAGAGATTTAACATCTTCTAACAAGACAGAATAATTTTCTACTTTTTACTCTTAATTATCATCACTATCTATTAGAAAGATTCTCTTAACTACACAGGAAGTACACACATCATTTCTAAAGTTCAGAGCTTATTCTGAAAGTTCTTGATAGATTGAAACGAGTATAATTCTTTAATAGGTCTCTCAACTCTGGGATTTAGTGAGTGTTGCTAAACAGTACCTTATGCATTTCAGATCTTCTACAAAAACTCTATTAAGAGCTATCTCTGTTTACAGCAACCCCAAAAAGAAACAAAAAAGAAAACCCTGTCAGGAATATTCTGTTTCTGAATTGCTTAGCTAGTCATTCCATAACAGTCAGGTTCCCATCAGAAGATGCTTGTCTAAATTGGAGTGGGGTTCCAGACCTGCATCTTTCAGCAGGCCTGAAAACATTGCTGAAACTTAGTTACAATTGTCTCAAACTCCTCAGCAGTCTGGAAGCCTCTTTATACTCCTACTGTCCCTAGACTGCAAGATGGAGCATTGTTTTAGCTGCTTTTTACACTCATCACCAAACTCTGATACAATTTCTCCCTCCTTAATTTTTTAAGCTGCATTTGCCATGAGTTCTTTAACCATGCTGATGTTTCTGATAGATTTTTATTAGCCCAATATTTTCACCACAGCTGCTACTATTCAAAGGAGTCAAGAACATAGATAGATGTTCTTTCATGAAACATATCCTTCATTAGCTTACTCTGAGAAAAAGCATTTTCAACATTTCACTTCATTAGCTTTAACCCCTGATGTTGTTATTGTTAGCAGTTGTGATATTTAGCATTTTTTTTTAATAAGGAAGTTTCAGGTGTGAAGCAACTCTATTTCCTAAGACAGCTAGATTTTCTGAAGTTTGTTTCCCATCTATAAAGCAGCCATTTCTTTTTGAATGCCTGTTTCCTTGTCTCCTTATTAGATTTGCAAAGGAATCACTCATTGCAGGCTGTTTGTTCAAGAGGTAAAGAACTTTTCTAATCTCCCATAAGTTTCTTCATATCTAAAACAATGTTCAGTGTATAAACGGCTTTCCCTTGTTTTAAGAATATTAAAGTGGCTAGTTTGCTCTTATCGGTAGCTTTTTGTCTGATCTGAGTTCAAGAGGTAAGATTAAGCTTTCTAGCATTGCTTTGAGAAGAAATTTCATTATGAGCTGAAAAGTTTTTGTACAGTTATTGCCATCTTTAACTGAAAAACTACATTTCCCAGAATGCATTTCTCCATCAGCTCCTGTTACGAGCTAGCTAATGGACTCCATTTCCCATAATTCTTTTTGAGCCTGGGAGCCAACTTCCGGTTTTCTTTCACTGGGCTTATTTTCAAAGTTTTTGCCCGGGAGGTTTGAACCAAGCATTTTATGTTTTTAATTACGAGACATTGAGCGATTTCTGTTCTGAGCTGGCCTCAACAGATGTCTCTTCTTTATTGGACACTGGCCCCTGATCAGAACCGCACCTGCCTCGTTAGCATGTATTGAGGTGGGCATTCCTTTTGCCAACTTCCCTTGGGGCTTGTGTTTGCCTTAGCCAGTCAGTGAAAAACACAAGTATTTACAACAGTTTTTCCATAGCTACTTCAGAGACTTCCTCTCACAGATAGATCTTTCTCTCATTTTGCTTGTCTCCCCCACCCCCACCCCCCAGATGCAGAGCTTCAGATCTCAGGCAGCTCTGCTCCTCTGCTAGCTTCCTTTGGAGATAGGGGTTCCCCCCCCGCCCCCCCGAATCTGCCTCAAACTCTAGCAGCTTTCTGGGGGGAGGGGGAATCTGTCCCTTCTCCATTTCTTCTGAGAGTCTTTCTCCCTGACAGTACCCAGTCTGGTCTCAGTTTATCCCCTCTGCCCCAGAAATAGTTTCCCAATGTCAGTGCCAGCTTTTCTGCTTCTGAAGGTAGGGGCTTTAGTCCGCCTCTTTTCAGGGTCTGTGTGGTTTGCAGACAGACTGAAAATCAAGCTTCTGCTTTTCTAACAAGAGAGGTTTTTGTTCCCTAAGCTAGCATTAGGGCAGGTGTTTTGCTTCATCAGGCCTTTCACCTGACCCAGTCCCCCAGTGGGTTGGTTGGTTGTCCTTGTGCTTACAGATAGAGTACACTCCCTCATCACACGGTAGTCAGTTGAAACAAAGCTTTACTCCTGGATAGTTCTGTTCTGCCCTGGCTGGGCTCTTTCCCCAGACAGCATTCCTGACTCGGCAGTCCGACTGCAGACGCAGTTCAGCTTTACTGCTTTCCCAGAAAGCTCCTTTCTCTGATAGGAAAGCTTTTCTCAGGTTTCTTTTTGCAGCTGTGGAGGCTGCACAGTCCCACCTAACAACCCAGGACTTGTAGGAGAGCGGGCAACTGTGCTGTTCCTGCCGGCTTTAGTGTTGTTGGTTCAAACACTGTTCCTAACCAGGGTCCTCAGCCAAGCAGACGGAAACTAGTTTCTCGGGCAACTCCACTAAAAGCCAGAATACTGGACACAGCCCACCTTCTCTCCCCACTGGGAGGGAAGCTGTACTGTACTTGGTGTAGGGAGGAGCCACAGGGGTAAATCCAACAACTGTCTAGTCTGTTTCAAGTTGCTTTGGTTTTGTGCTCACCAGGGTTACTACAACCTCCCAGCTGGCCTTGAACTTAGAGAGATCTGAGTGCCGAGTTAAAGGTATATGCTACCATAGTCCCCCACACTATTAAGTTAGCTTCTCTGCAGGAGAATCAAGGCCTGGGGCTTCCAATAAGATACTGGTGGCACTTTATAGGTTTTTCATAGCAAGCCTCAAACACACACACACACACACACACACACACACACACACACACACACACACAATTGTGTGTGTCATGATGTGTATGTGATGGCCACAGGCAACTTGTGGGGCCAGTTCTCTCTTCCCACCATGTAGGTCCCAGGGATCAAACTCAGATTATCAGTCTTAGCTTGCTGGCCTAGAGCGCGACACTTTTAAATGTAACCTCTGGTGTCCGTGTTTTTGTAATGGGGCAGTACAAAGCCATTCTTTTCCAGTTTAAAAATGAATGTGTCCTTAGCCAGGTGGTGGTGGCTCACCCCTTTAATCCTAGCACTCGGGAGGCAGAAGCAGGCAGACAGTTCTCTGTGAGTTCCAGACCAGCCTGGTCTACAGAGTGAGTTCCTGGACAGCTGGATCTATACAGAGAAATTCTGTCAGGTGGGGGTGGATGACACATTTCAAGTTTCATTAAACTATGGGAGAATAAATTACTTCCAATACAGTATCTGAGAGAGTGTTTACTGTTTTGATTTAATCAAACTTAAAATATCTCATCAAATTACCCAGGAAAATCCAGGTAGCAGAAATATATAACATGTCCATTTCTTCACAAGGTCTCAAATCAGTTTACAAGGCCATAAAATGATATACATATACACATGTATATATTATGCCATTTAAGCCACTCCTACTTCCTGTACTAAAGAACTCAAGTATAGAAATAAGCTTTGTGGTACTGAGGTAACAGTAGGACCCTCCCTAACATGACTGCATAGGTGTTTAAGGTTAAATGTGAACATGATGAGAGGTCTCAAGTCAGCCAACCCCATTTGAACTGTGGGTTCAAAGCAGCATGTTAGACATGTGCCCAAAGGAAATACCTTCACTGAGCCCGTGTGTGTGTGTGTGTGTGTGTGTGTGTGTGTGTGTGTGTGTGTGTGTGTGTGTAAGGAGATGGGCAGAAGTCAGGGCAGGGCTGACTGAGGCCACACTGGTAACTATTAGCCATCTGCAGTTGTTGGCAGGACAGAAACATACACAGTCTTCATATTCAAAGTCTTCATTGGGATATCTTCTGTAATTTCTAGAAGAGAAAATTTTCAAAAAGTCAATACTCTGTTGTGAGTGAACATCTAAAAAACTGTTAGCTGTCTATCCTTGGCCCCATCCTAAGGCCATTCTCAACTCTGTCCTTGCTCTAAACCAGACCTTTGGAGGGTCTCTAAACCGATGGCATTTCCCGACAGGGGTATCTTTGTTGTGTACAGTGGGGCTCTGATTACATGTTTATTAGCTTGTCAGCAAGAGGACTCAGGGTGGGTGGTCACACTGTCAAGTGCGTCCACGTATTAAACCTCAGCAAAACTCTGGACACCAAGTTCCACCAAGCTTCCCTGGGTGGTGATACTGCCTTGTCAAACTCCTAGGGATTGGAGGAGGTAACATTGGCTGTTCCTCCATGAGGAAAAAATGACTTGATGTCTCTCTTTAGCCAGCCCCTGCCACCCCCTTCTGCCTTTCACACCTCTTTCTCTGGTTAGCTCTAATTGGTATAATAAACTTGTGAGTACAGTGCCTTTCAGTTAATCTGCGAATCTTTCTAGCAAACTACTGAATTTGAGGGCAGTCTGAGGAAATGCCCGAGGCTGTGTTCGTATCAGAAGTGGGGGTGGTGGCACGTGTGCCCTCCCACCATACATATAATAATGAACACAATCTTAGAATTGTGTTCAAAATCTTTAAACTCAGGCATATCACAGTTGGACTGCAGAACATCCCAGACAAAGAGAAATCCTGAAAGGAGAGAGTCTGAAAGGACATCTTGCAAGGGTAAGAAAGACAAACCAGACAAAAACTCAGAACTCGGCTACAAGGACAGAGGGACATTCTGCTAAGAGCGAGATTCCGGGCAGTGGAGAGGTGTGTGGGAAACCTTGAGAAGATAATGTTCCAGATCTTCACGTGTTATGTGGCCCCGTGAGGAGATGCATGCAGTATGCCTGATAAACTGAGAAGGGTCGCCACTGACTGGATGTCAGCTAAAGTTCCCATCAGTTCAATTCCTGAAGAAACTGCTGTTATATTTCAGGTCAAGAAATACAGCAGTTTACCTACAAGTATGCATTTTTAGGTTATTGTCAAAGACATGAACTATTTTTTTTTTTCTCCCCGCTTAATTTAAATAACATGGGACTGGGGATTTAACTCAAGTCTTGCACATGCTAAGGAAGTATTCCACTGCTCAGCTACCCCTCACTTAAGTTATTATTACTTTTAATTATATTATGGCTAATTTCTGGTTAATGCGCAAAAATAAACAAAACAAGACAAATATACAAAGCTTATTTTCACAGACAAAACACGAACATTCCTGGCGCCCGAGTCCCCCTTGGAAGAAGAAAAAGCCTTGGGGACAGCTGCCTCACCCTGTGTTTGAGTCTCATTCAGGAACAGCTTTAGTCTCCTGCTCCGAAGTCCAAACACCTTGGCTGCCTCATACACAAGCCCCTGGTGGCTCAGTCCATTCTGTCCAAGTGGGTTTTCGAGCAGGAGAGTGCCCACAGTTCCCGTTAAACACTCTGGAGGAGAAGGAAGAAAGCAGGTCAGTTCTGGGGAACTTGTGTTCCCACAGTGGCGGCAACCACAGATGGGAGGGCTTTGAAGTGGGTCCAGGAGCTTAGGCTGGAGGCACAGGCTGCGTACAAGTAACCTTCAACAGTTCAGAGAGGCGAGGAGGAGGAGGAGGAATGAGAGAAACTGACGTACGAAGGCCAGCCGCTGGGGAACTGATTTCCAGTGCACAGTCAAGTGAAGAGATGAGGATTCCAGCAAAAATGTGCACAGTGAGGATTCTGAGATGTTAGGGGAAAAGCAGTGGATTGGGGCTGGAGGTGTCCAAGTTCTCAGGACAGATTCCAGGAAAACAAACAAAAGATCACACTGCAAAATCAACAGTTCAGGCACAGAGACAACCCGGTTCCATGTAGACGTCATTTTTGTTTCCTGACTGCCAGGAGGATGATGGTCTCTCTACATGAACATACCGCAAACACCAAACCAACAAAAACAAAACCATTGCATTCCATGAAGAAACGTGGGAACTGAGACTTTGTTAATTGATATGGGGAGGTAGGGTCTCACAACACAGCCCAGGCTGGCCTTGAACTTGTAATCTTTCTGCCTCAGCCTCCTGAGTGCTGGGATTACAGGTGGGTGTGTAATACCAAGCCTGGCTGGTGTCCATGTGTTGAAGTGGATTGGAAAATCACACCTAAGTCAGAGATTTGAACCTGGAAAGGAGCTTTAATGCCCAGCACTCCACAAGCTGAGTGCCGAGGATGCACATACCTTGTGGCTCTGCATTTAGGAGCTGCAGGTTGATATACTGACACAGAAGAGTGCCGGGGCTGTTGACCGGAGAGGGGGTTGTTCCTGCAGTCACACAGAGTGTCCTCCCACTCAAAGTCAGCAAGTCAGTTTGGTTCTGTATTTCTAAAAATAACAACAATTCTGAAGTCACTTATCTTTTCCTAACTCACTAGTATTCACTTCCAACTTCACTATTATCCATCTTCAGACAGTGATGCTTTCTATTTAATTTGTTCATCAAAGGACATTGCTTTTTCTACAAAGCCAGAGAGTTGGAAACTGATTTTTTTTTTTTTTTTGGTGGCTAGGATTGAACCCAGGGCCTTCTGCACGCTTGGCACACACTCTACCACTGAGCCCTATACCCCCAGCCCTGCAAATACAGCCTTACAAGTGAGTAATCCGAGTGCTGCAAAACTAAAGAGTAAAATATTTGTTATTTAGCTTCTGTGGGCATGTTGGGGATGGAGACGGGGGTGGGGGTGGGAGTGGGGGTGGGGGTGGGGGTGGGGGTGGGATGTTGCTGGAGCCAAAACTCATGACCTTGTGCTTGCTAGGTAAATGCTGTACCACTGTACTGAACTTCCAACCCCCATAACTTAAAATTCAACATACATTGTTTTCTCCTCTTTCAGTATTTTCCTTATATATTACAGCTCTTCTTAAAATTCTCATTCTATGAGGATCTCAAAATTTACCATGAAAAACTGTATTTGAAAATGATAATTATGGTCAGCAAACAAGTTTTAATAACTTGTGTGTAAAGATGTGAGCTGCTGTGTGTGCTCATGTGGAGCTCAGAGGCTAACATCAGGAGCTTCCCTTGATTGCTTTTTCACTTTGTTTATCGTTAAAAACCCAAGCACCTTTACCCACTGAACCACCTCACTGGCCCCCACCTTATTCTCTGAGACAGGGAGCTCACTGGTTGGACTGAGAACCCAGGATCCTACTGCCTCATAGTGTGGGATCTCAGGCGCACTGCTAAAGCAGCTTTTTAGATGGATGCTGGGGATTGGAACCCAGTTCATCACACAAGAGCTTTATTTGATGAGCAACCTCTCCGACCTGAGCTGTATTCTTTAAAATGGA
Organism: Peromyscus eremicus; assembly: GCF_949786415.1. Taxonomy (NCBI): domain Eukaryota; kingdom Metazoa; phylum Chordata; class Mammalia; order Rodentia; family Cricetidae; genus Peromyscus; species Peromyscus eremicus. Next base: position 13,937,940 of record NC_081420.1, read on the forward strand.
TTCCAGGTCTGGATTCAGTAAGGCCCAGGAACTGTCTGATAAACTCACAACTCAGAGGAGAGGGCAAGTCCTGATCTGTCTCAGGCTAAGAGGGACAGGGAGGATGAGGACTTCCTGTAAGTCCAGGGTTTCAGCCATACCAAAGAGAGGGACACAGTAGAGCCATGGCAGCAGACATTGCTGACGGACCTCTGCTGCCGCAGAGTGAGGAAAACACAGCGGTTCTGCTGCACAGCTGACGCCAAACGAAGACCTTAACCAAGCCCCCTCAAGCCAACGACAAAATGTCCTCTCCTCTCCACATACCTGTTCCACTGTGGAAGACTGACAGCTCTGCATTTTTAACTCCAAATATGCTGGAAACAACGCTCTTTAGCTTTACAAGGTTCAACTTATTATCACCTTTTGGATTCTCCAGAAGCAATACTCCACCTGGAAAGCCACAAAAGTAAGATCTCATTTAGTAGAGGAAAATTTAAAATGTTAAATTTGGAAGAAAAGTCGAGAGATGCAAAGGGAGTTCAAGCCCTTTTACAAGAAAACACCACGTTCCTGCTTAGAAGGGGCTTGGCAATCTTAACTGGGTCAAGGAATAAAACCACCAGGTGGTCTGTCCTCATCCTTTCCAGACTCAAACTTTTATATTTACAACCTTCACCTTACACTTTGTGCCTTCTGTAAATCCCAAAGTACAGAGTGGTTAAAATACTAATCAATATCCTAAAAAACTATCCTCAAGTGGCCCATGATGCTTACATCCTACAATTAAACTCTACATATTTACTACACTGACTCAAGACCTAGATTTTTATGAATCCTTATAAGCACGAATTTTAGTTAATTTCAAGGGTGTGTATTACCTCGTTGTAGTTTTTTAAAATCACTTTATTGTAATGAACTCACAAATAAAAACATTATGCGGCTAGACGTGCTTTTCAATGTTCAGTTCCCTAGTGGCTACAGATAATTAAATATTTTCATGTTTATTTCTATAATTTGTATAGCATCCTGAATAAATTACCCTATTTCCCAATTGGATGGTGTGTTTACTATTGAGTTTACTGTCTGTGAGTTCCTACCGGACTGCATCTCTACTATGTAACTACCTTGTCTCTCCCCAGGCCGGACTGCATCTTTCCTGTTTAACTATCTCATCTCTCCTGAGTCTGGTGTTACTGTAAAGACTTCCCAGTCTGTATCTTGTTTTCATCCCTTTAGGACAGAGTAAATTTTTAAAAACAATGCAAAGCCTTTCATTTCTGGTAAAGTTCAATGGACCCATTTTCTCTTTTTTTTTTGGTTTTTCGAGACAGGGTTTCTCTGTGTAGCTTTGCACCTTTCCTGGAACTCGCTTTGTAGACCAGGCTGGCCTTGAACTCACAGAGATCCGCCTGGCTCTGCCTCCCGAGTGCTGGGATTAAAGGCGTGCGCCACCACTGCCCGGCCCATTTTCTCTTTTATAAACTGTTTTAAGTACCAAGATTTTAAAATGATTTGCCCAAATAAAAGGTTTCAAGACTTTCCTTACAAACACTAATATAGTAGAGAACTCTGGCCACCCAAGCAGGTGACCTTAATTTGTTCCCTCTGTTAGAAACATTATTTGCGCGCGCGCGCGCGTGTGTGTGTGTGTGTGTGTGTGTGTGTGTGTGTGTGTGTGTGTGTGTGTCTGGTTATACTCGTGTGGAGGCCAGAGGTCATGACAACCCCATGTGCTGTTCCTTAGATACAATCCACTTTAAAAAAAAAAAAGAAGAAGAAGAAGACAGGGTTTCTCACTGGCCTGGAACTCACAATATAGACCGTGCTGGCCAGCCAGTAGGCTCCAGGGATCAGCCTTCCCTGCACACTGGCATCACAAGTGTCACCACACCGGGCCTTTCTATGTGGGCTTTAAGGATCTAATCAGGCTCAGCACTTTTCAGACTGCGCTAGCTCTCCTGATAGAAATACGGCTAGCATTTTAGAAAACAAGCTATAATGTCTGCTGCTGTCTACACTTACATGTGTCTAGATATAATGCCATGTGTGTATGTATTTTTTTTTTTTCGAGACAGGATCTCACTGTGTAGCTTTGTGCCTTTCCTGGAACTCGCTTTGTAGACCAGGCTGGCCTCAAACTCACAGAGATCCACCTGCCTCTGCCTCGCCATGTATGTATTTTTGTACTTTATTTAACTGTCTCAACAACAACAACAACAACAACAAAGCACTGAAGTTTATGTCGCCTCTACTAGGTCATAGAAGGTCTGAGGTTGAACCTAAGACAAATGTTCAAGTGGAAGGGCAGTGCTCACCACTTCATGTATGTCAAAGACTGACCTGCACTGTCACTGGAATCCTAAAGAGATGTGAGAGAAGATAGGACTGAAAATAGACAAAGATACAAAGACAAAGGCTGAAAAACCTAACACATGGGATTACTTTTGTATTACAGCTGCTATGGCAATGAAACATCCCATCCTGTAGAGAGGCTCTTTGTTAAGATTCAGAAAGTAAACAAAATTTTTAAGTCTCAGGAAGAAAACAATTCACAAGTCCAGGTAGTCCTAAAATTTTCAGGACTCATAAGCCACCCTCCTTTACGTTTATAAACAGTAACTGCTGGAGAAAAGCAACTCTCCCACTACCTTCTGGGATGTAACTCTCCTCACGCTGGGGTGGCTTTTTGGTGACAGCGGCTGCCTTTGGGTCATCCATGCTGCTGTACAAGGAGTAACTCCTTACTCCCGTAAGTAACCCCACTCATCTCCCTGGCTCACTAAGCTGGAGTTGGATGAAACAGTTTCTTTGGTCTGTCACTGGTTCACTCTCTGAAGTAAACAGATGTTTCTTCTCATCTCCCCAGGAAAAGACACACAGTTGCCAAACACCCAAACTTACAGATTTGAGAAGCTAAGGGCCATGATCTGAATATTAACGCATCACTTTCACACCTCCCCAATTTCTGTGGAGAAATTCTAGCTCCAAAAATGGTATTAGGAAGCGGGGTTTCTGAGACATCATTAAGGCATGAGGTTAGAGCCTTTATGAACAGATGAATGCTGTTATAAAAGACTATAAAATACTCATCCACTGTTACACCACAAAGACACAGCAAGATATAATCTATGTACCAGGAAAGGGCCCTTACCATACACCATAACTGCTGGAACTTTTACCTCACATTTTCCCTTCTCCAGAACCCTGAGAAATGTTATCTCTACGGTTTTGTTTTCAAGACACTCCAGTATTTGTGGCTACTAATGATCTATTTCCACTCAGCTTTAGATGCCCCGGGATGGTGCAAGCAGGAGCTGAAGAGGATGTGGGGTGACCTCTGCTGCCTTCTGCTTTAATTCCTTGGGATAGGGTCTCTCACTGAAGTTGAAACTCGATGCTTTGGCTTGGCTGTCTGGACAGTAAGCTCCTGAGATCTACCTGTCTTTGCGATCCCAATGCTGGGGTTACATGCATATGTAGCTATGCCCTTCCCCACCTTTTTTTTTTTTTTTTTTACATGTGTGCTGGGGATTACAACTCTGATCCTCAAGCTTACAGAAAAAATACTCTTACCAAATGAACCACCTTTCTACCCCCAACACAGTCCTATTAGGTATCACCATTATCTATTTTAGCTGACTTTGGTATCACACTGACAGGGAAAGGTAGCACTGCTTAGCTACCTCCAGGTGGGAATGGCTAAGGCAGCGTCCTCTATCAGCCTATATGACATCAAGGGCAGGACTAAGGGAAGGAGTCTTTATTCTCTGCTGGGCTCCCACCAACACCTCCCTGATCAGAAACAAAATGCCGTGTTACTGCTCAAAATGGGTTCCAGGTTGACACTTCTGTGGTATCTGCCCTCATTTACTCATGAGGGATCGCCTGCTTTGTTCCAGCCTCCTGGACAACATTGGGCAGAGGGGCTTGCTACTGTCAAGCTGGGATGGACCTGGGTCTGTGCTACTCTATGACACCTGTGGGGATTGGATACCTGAACCTGGCAAAGGTGGAAGCCTAGCTTTGCGCTCTGGTTTATGGTGGGGGGGGTTGGCGGATTAATAGTTGCTGGATTTTCTTCCCTGCTGTGTTTGGGTGGAACAGAATGATCACTGTCTAATAACTCTATCTTGCTCTTTTCTCCAGAGAAAGCAGAACTTCATTGAGGCACTTCTCAAGAGGTTTGGGCTATGTGAGGCAAATCCAGAATCAGAGGAACTGTCCAGTATTGCCACTTAGCTTCAAGGTTCTTATTCTTCCTTTACTGGTAAGAATCTCACGCTTGCTTTTACACTTGGGGTGTTAGGCGGGCTCAGCAGGACATTAGAAAAGCATGCTGACGCCAACTCACACGTTCAAGTCGGTCCATTGTCCACTATCTAAAGGACTCTTGGGTGAGAAAACAAAAAGGCCATCTAATTTTACCAATTCTCTTATGACTGCCTTAAAAGTTTCCATAGAATTAACTGCAAAACAGAAACAATGGTGGAGACACTTGTAATCCCAACACTCAGGAGGCAGAGGGAAGAGGATGGGGAGTCCAAGGCTGAGCCACACGGTGCGACCCAGTCTCAGGAGTACATAAGTGAATTCAGTCACACACAGCACAGGGCTCATTTGCACTTACCTTGCTCAGTGCCATTTGCACAAATGTTAAGGTTTATATAAGCACAAGCAGGACCAGGCACACACGATCCTCTGGTGAGTGTGAGTTCCAATTCCGACCCCTTTAACTGAGCAGACAACACATGATTAGCAGCAGCATGGCTGTGCTGGGCCCTACAGCAAGAACACGGGGCCACTGCTCAGTAAGAAACTCTTCACAGGCAAGAGTGCAGCTGTAACTCAATCTCCTCACCTGTTCTCTTAAAGATACTGCTTTCTAACTATAAAACAATATATGCTCATTTTTAAAAGTTCAGTAAGTAAGCAATATGCAAAACAGAGAATGGAATAATAATGTATCTATGTCACCCAAAAAGACAATGACACTGTTAGTCCCTCTTTATCTTTCCTACATTTACGAATAAGGAAAGTATGATTGAATAAATGACGTATTTCTGAATTATGGGCCACTATTTTTTCATGTCTTGGTGCCAAATTTTTATAGTAACATCTAAAAGCACTATGTGTAAAGAGGCAATGAATTTGAAAGAGTAAGAGTAGGGAGGGGATATGGGAGGGCTTGGAAAGAGGAAAGGGAAGGAAAATGATGTAATTATATTAATCTAAAATAAAATGTTTTTTTTTGGTTTTTTTTTGGGTTTTTTTTTTTTCCCGAGACAGGGTTTCTCTGTGTAGCTTTGCGCCTCTCCTGGAACTCACTTGGTAGCCCAGGCTGGCCTCAAACTCAGAGATTCGCCTGGCTCTGCCTCCCGAGTGCTGGGATTAAAGGCGTGCGCCACCACCGCCCGGCTATAAAATGGTTTTTAAAGAGTATAACCTGTAATAGGAAATGCTATCAAATATATAACCCACTACCAACAAGTTAAATTATTTTCAAGCCAACTGTCACTTATTTTTAATGAAAATTATCAGAATCCACAGTACCCACTCTTTTAGTTCAGACAAGATGGGTCAGCACAGCCATCTTCCTGGCTGCCCTCCCTAAGAGAACTGCCATGAGGCCGCTTCTGCTGTCTTCCTTCCCGTCCTCCTCTCTGGCCTTCCTCTCAGGTCCTACCCAGTACTTCCAGAGCAGTACTGCAGGTGTGATGGATCCTGTTTGTTCCTGACAGGATCTGGAATCACCCACGGGCACACTGAGGGGCTGTCCTGACTGGTTTCGTGTGGGAGGACTCAACCCTCCCTGCACAAGGTTTCTGTACTCTCCAGAAGCAGAAAGCTCCCTGAGCCCGAGCAGCCAAAGCTCTGTGCTTCCTGACTATCGATATAATGCAGCCAGCTGCCTCACACTCCTGTTACTAGCTCCTCCACTATGGTGGACTGCAATTTGAACTAGAAGTTGTTTCTGTTAGAGTATTTTATCACAGCAACAGAAAAGGTAAGACAGTGGGCTAGAATTTATCGAGATTTAACTATACAAATGTAGCACAAATCTTAACAGGTCTTATTAATAAAATCAAACCTGAGGCCAATTATTGGGGTGAACGCTGGAAGATCAGAGAAGCGGAACAAGCCACAGCCACCTCACCTCACCTCACCAGTCCCTCAGCTGATCCTGTTTCCTCAGACTGGAAGCCTCTGAGTCCTCATCCAGAATGAATCTCAGCTGAACTGCTTCTCGAAAGCCTGAATGCTTAACCAGCCTAGTTCCTGGTTTTCATGCCTTATATACCTTTCTGCTTTCTACCCTCACTTCCCGGGATTAAAGGCTCTCACTTCCTGGGATTAAAGGCGTGTGTCACCATGCCTGGCTGTTTCCAATGTGGCTTTGAACTCACAGAGATCCAGACGGATTTCTGCCTCTGTAATGCTAGGATTAAAGGCGTGAGTGCCACCATTTTCTAGCCTCTGTATCTAGTGACTGTTCTGTTCTCTGACCCCAGATAAGTTTATTAGGATGCACAATATTTTGGGGAACACAATACCACGACATACAAATATAAAGAAAAATCCAATGTGAAACACTAGTATTTCCACACAACTCAAACTCACCTGTGTTTGTTCCTGAATAAGGATATTATCTGATGTAGGAACCGGGTATGGTTTCAAGGGAGCTTTGATAGTGGCAAATATGAAGTCAGTGTGGCTTTCAATGACGTTGTTCAGGTATCTTCCTTCAGATTTTGCATTATAATAAACTGTTATTTCATCAGTTGGAACCAGATTGCACTAAAATATCATACAGGAAAACACAGAAGAGAAGCGTATTTTGTTCACCAAAGTATCGACTGAGAACAAGTGTATGCTGAGCCGTCAGGAAGGCCATCCCTGCCCATTCTCCTCAGATGATATGTAAGACTGGCATCTGCTGCTCTGTGTTCTTTTACCCACTTTTCTTATGTCTCTTCCGAGTACTTACGTCCCTCATGAGTCCTGAAATAAAAGACTGACTTGGGAACCTACTTGCAAAGCTCTGAACCAGGACATGATGCAAAAATGATGGAATGCCCTCCTCAGACTCTGGACCACATTCCATGAGGCTTGGCTTAGGGAGGAGCACCCATGGGAGCCCTCCTAATCAGCTGTTTCCAGCAATAAGAGCTTTCTGACGCTCAGACCTAATAGGGGCTCAGTGATACCTTTTCCTCCAGGTACAGGGTTTCTGTACTTCCCTCACCTCTTAAAAATCACCTCTTTCTGTACAAACCCAGCAATTTCTCCTTAGCTCCCAGCCCTCCCATACTGATGTCTATCTTCCTTGGACATTCACTGGCATCTCTGGCTATCTTCTGTAGCAACCAGAGGGTGATCTTTCTGGAAGATAATTCTGTGGAAACCCAATGGAACTGAAGGATGGATGGGCTAAAAAAGCCCTTGGACAGAGAAAGTGAGTGGTACCCAGACTGGGAGTGCGTAGGGAAGGAGGGTGGAGCCTGACTTTCCTGCAGAGTACAGTCAGAGGGACTTTGGATTAATGAATCATTATCAATTGATAACTATAGTTTACACTGCCTGCCTTGTCTGTCTTCCCTAACATCCAAAATGAAGCCAGAAAAAAACCAAAATTACAGCTTGTTTCTAAAGAGACAAACTGACCTTCTTGCGAAGTTTCTGGATGCGATTGATGACTTCCCGAGCCATGCCTTCATCCACCATTGACTGGTCAGGTGTGACATCTAAGAGGACTAAAGCCTATATACAGAAGGAGCAATGTGCATGACAATGAAATAAGGTCATTTCCTTCAAGCTTGGTGAAACAGAGCTAGGGCTGGCAGGCAGGGTGGTGTCCCAAAATGTGATCCCTGGAACCAACATGGTGGAAGGACACAACTGATTCCTGTAAGCTGTCCTCTGACCTCTACACACGCTGTGGCACCTGTATTCACCTATGCCTACAAGACTAAGAAATAAATGTTTAAAAAAGACAAAGTCTTTTAAAAAGCTTAGTGAAACTAAATTCTGGGGCTGGAGAGATGGCTCAGGACTTGATCAGGACTCAGGTTCCGTTTCCAGCACCCACACGAGAGTCACAACCTTTTATAACTCAAGTTTCAGGGAATGCCAACATCCTACTCTGACCTCTGTGGGCAGCAGGCGTGCACACGCACACATGCATATATGCAGGTAAAATCTTCATAAACAGAAAATAATTCTAAAAAACCCAAAACAACAACAGAAAACCCATTAAATTCTGTAAAGTCTATAATCCAACATCATTTAGTCATTTAGCAAATGAAGTAAGTTAAATTAGCTTATCATTCCAGCTCTTAGAAGGATGTAGCTTCTTTTCTTTTGTGATGCTGTTCACAGGAAATGCCCCAAGAATCCTCAGACCAATTTCATTTATCACATGAAGAGATGGTCTTTTGTCCACCTAATAAACACAACTCTTCTAATACCTATGATCCCTGGTCAGGATGCTCCTGAAGCAGCAAACTTTCCACACCATAGCATGGAGCAAAGGACTCACGCAGCCAATCCAAGGCAGCCAATCCAAGCAATGCTCTCATCCTATGGTTTTCTGGTCCTTTAGTTTCAGTATGACTGAAGACAGAAATCCTTAAATGGACCATGGCATTTTCTTTATATGATTATGTTTAAATTCATGTTTAAATACAAGTTTTCTACAACTTTACCTTTCTCTCGGGTATTCTGAAAGTTGTTGATTAGGGATGTAAGCATAATGACATAACCTCTCATTTTAAAAAGATTACTTTTTTTAATGTGTATGTGTGAGAGCCTACATGAGCTTACATACAACACATGTATGATGATGTCTGATGAGGCCAGAGAACATCAGATCCCCTAGAATCAGTGACAGGTAGTTGTGAACCCCGATGTGGGTTCTAGAACCAAACCCAGGTCCTTTGCAAGGAGTAGGCACTCTTATCTGCCGAGCCGTCTCTGCAGTCCTCACTTTCTCCTTTCTATTCAGTCTAGGATCATAGTCCACGGAACGGTACCACCCAGTAAGGGGGGGGGCTCTTTCTACCTCAATGAACCTCATCTAGACTATCCCTCACAGACACGCCCAGACGCTGTCTCTTTAGTGACTCTAGCTGTTGCCATGTCAACCCTGCTTAAGACAATGTGGTCTCCTGATGCTCCTGAGTTTCTTGGCTCAGCTCACATGTTGTGGGTTGTCATAGCGCTGCAGTGACTGACGTGAGCTTCTCACCCATTTCAAGCTGTACCTCCTATGCCTTTGACAAATGAGGCAAGTTTCTTCTCTGACTTTACTCAAAGATAAATCAGCATGATCAGCAGGATCTGAGTTCAATTCCCAGCACCCATGTGAGGTGGCTCACAACCGTCTGCAAGGCTAGCTCCTGGGGAGTGATGCCTCTGGCCCCCACAGCACCTGCATTCATGTGCACATACCCACACAGTATACATAATTAAGAATACAACTTCCTGATTCTTTACTGTGTGACCAGGTGGTGGTAGGAAGATATTTCTACGGCCATACCTTCCTACCATGATGGACTACAGCTCCTCAAACTTTAAGCTGAAACAAACACTCTGATCAGGTATTTTTTAACCATAGCAATAAAATAGTAACCAATGCACCTTCCCATTCTAATGCTTCTCAGCCTGCCTTGTGTCTACCTTGTGTGGTGGGGAGGCTTTCAGAGATTTTCCTCTACTGCTCCTGGCCTGTGTCATGCCCAGCAATGGGACCTAGGAATAGCTCTGATCCACAGACTCTTTCTGCTGTAACAGGGATGGAGTCACTCTGTTCCATCATGACTAAAGTATCCCAGACTCCAACCTTCTGTACATTCTCCTCCAGAGCATTCCCCAGAAATCTCTATACCCAGTGCACGTTTGGGACTCGAGCTTCGCTGAACTTACTTTCACCTAGCAAGTTATTGAGCTGACTACTAAGACCTGGATTACTTTCTTGTGCCCATGACTGACTTGTTTTATAGAGTTGGTTTTTGTGCAACCCAACAATTAGGACAATTATTCACAAGTATAAATTGCAAAATATTCACTGAAGCATCTGATAAACAAGCGCAAAGGATAAAGACCCACACAGAAGCTTAAGAGAGCAGATCTAAAAGGGATTAACTGATGTGTGGGTGAGGCACGTGTAAAATATGCCCTTATGTCCACATCTGTTGGTGAAGAACACTCTAGGAGGCTGGGCACAATGCCTCAAGCCTGCAATCCCAGTATTCCAGGGGTGGAGGGGGGAGTTCTAGGACATTCTCAGCTACACAGTGAATCCAAGGCCAGGGGAGACTACACAACTTTGTCTCAAAACCACCAATAAATAAATAAATACAGGACAATTTTTAGGGAACAGAAAGCTACCTGAGCATCAGAGTGGGCTTCATACTGTGCAGTCCCTCCTGTGGCCTGGTCAAAGGTGTACATGAGGCGAAGATCTTCTTCGTGCAATTCATGGCCTTCCACAACAATACTCCCTATGGAAAAACAGACCCCATCAACCCTCCTCTTCCATGGCCTGCTATGAGCATATTGTGCTCTCCCCTGATGACCCTGGTGTTCTGTGGGCTAGCACTAGCAAGTGTTGGTGTAAGTGAAATGAGGGGCAGTGTGAAGTCCTGGGCACTGTGAATGTCCAGTGCAAGCAGAAGGAAGTGTGGACAGCTGCTGATGTGTGATACCCCACCTTTAGGAAAGGCCACTGTAGCCTCTCCATTGAGGCTGACTCTGGAAGTATGTGTAACCAGAGGGAAAGAAGGCAGATTTTAACAGGGTACCAGCACCCAGAGGCTACAACAGCAGGCTGGGATACCAGGCACCTGCCTAGGAAGGTTACTAGAATTTACAACTGTCATCCTTATGAACAGGATGAAGATTTGAAGAAAAAGATGGAAACATCCAACAGGAGCCTAAGTATGAAGCAGTCCTTGGGCTGAGGACATGTGGGCAGACACCCACCGCTTTTCTGGAACTGCTCCAGCTCCTCATTGCTCAGCTGCTTTATGGCCATCATTACTGCTTTAAAGGCTCCCTTCAGACGCTTCCCAAGGACCATGTGATCTGGTTCAGCCCTTAGACGAATACCATACTTGTTTTTATCAGTAGACAGCGTAACTTTTCGAACATTTAATTCCTATAGTAAGTGCCAAAGGAAAACAAAAGTGTAAGACACAAAAATCTGTATCACATAAAACAGGTAGATGAACATCCATAACAATACTCTTCACAAGAAACAAAAAGCAGACGTAACCCAAATGCCAGTCA